>NW_013766551.1:0-831 GCF_000517525.1 Limulus polyphemus
CGGTTTTCTATCTCAGTGACTACATCAGGGAAGAATATATAACTTGTCTCAGTTTTTAGCCACCTCTACCCCACAGCCTTTACATTCTTTATAATGTCTAATCGATCTTTTTTGTAATCTGCCCAGTTTAAAGAAACTGGGCCTACATCGGTGGGGGTGGGAAGGGAAGAAGAACAGATTAATAGGATTAAATAGGTGAGTCATGAGGGGTAATGTGGAAACACGCGAGGAATTTCGGGTGGGTAGGGGAGAGAAATTCCAACAGTGGGTGTTCGAGCATGTTTAATCACAACAAGCTGCCATGAAAACGTTCGATACCGAGTTCTCGGAGACACGGCAATATGTGACTGATGAAAATCTTACCCATGTTCTACATACACGTATTTACTGCTGGGAACTCGCAAATCGATGCTGCCATAAATTAAGAAGGAACTTACTACAGGCCCAACTCTAAAGAAAGTTATTTGGAATTCAAGTCAGTTTAAATGCGGTTAGCTAGTTTATGAACTCTCTTGACTTTGTAGACTAATTACGCACACACATAAACAACTCGTACAAGTATTCATAATAGATATATCACGATACAAATAAAGAATACTTTTCCTCAGCACTCTATATCCATTTAGATACGCCGTAGCCCCCCAGTGGCACAGCGGCATGTGTGCGGACTTACAACGCTAGAATCCGTGAAGCTTTGTGCTTAATTACAAACAAACAGATACGCCGTAGCCCCCCAGTGGCACAGCGGCATGTCTGCGGACTTACAACGCTAGAATCCGTGTAGCTTTGTGCTTAATTACAAACAAACAGATACGCCGTAGCCCCCAGTGG
>NW_013766552.1:0-831 GCF_000517525.1 Limulus polyphemus
GTGGATGCATCTTCACCACATTTGGTATGAACGTCTATTGGGTCCATGCATATTTTCGGTTTCACATTTCGTGTTTTTGCGTTTTTTTACACTAGGGACCCACACGTTAAAACACAGGTAACACACTAACAAACAAAATACAAAACTAAATAAAACAGCTAAAAGAAGATAAATTGGATTCATACTGTTCAAAACTGAATGAACATACAGATCGAAAACAATTCTGAAACAGTCAAAATGTCCATCAAACTTATCCTACACTAAAGTACGAAAACAGCGTATACAAACAGTGAGAAAGTAGGGAACACATTCAAAACAAAACAGCATACACAAACATTGAGAAAGTAGGGAACACATTCAAAACAAAACAGCGTACACAAACATTGAGAAAGTAGGGAACACATTCAAAACACACGATGAACCAGATATGAACACTCATTATTTTAGAGTATAACCCAAAGGAACACATTCGTAAAATGGCCCTGAAATTGCATGTCTCTCATGAAACAATGCGTAAACATCTAAGGAATGTGGGAAAACTCCATAAAGAAAGTGTTTAGGTGCCTCGTGAACTCTTCGATAATCATAGTTTCCAACGTGTGAACGCTGCTTCGTCTCTTCTGGCGCGTGAGCCATTTCTGGACAGAATTTTCACCGGTGATGAAAAATAGATTCTCTATGCGAATATTAAACGCCAAAAACAAAGGCTCAGTTCTAGACAAAAACCACTTCCGGCCTCAAAATCTGGACTCCATCCGCAGAAAGTGATGCTTTGCATTTGGTGGGACATCAAAGGAGTAATTCATTTCGAAATCATCATCCACAACGAAC
>NW_013766553.1:0-1210 GCF_000517525.1 Limulus polyphemus
CCATCACGGCCATGGCTGTCCCATACGTGGACTGCGGTACCGTCTTTAAGGCACGGCTTCGCGCCAGTTGGCAGTCGACTTGGGGTGAGCAATGTCATAACAAGCTTTTCCAGATCAAGCCTACTGTTGGTCTTTGGCCGTCTTGCTTCCGTAACGATCGGAAGAAGGAAGTAGTCCTGGCAAGGCTACGCATTGGTCATAGTTTAACCAATCGTTTTCTTTTATCAGGTATTGACCCACCGATGTGTAGCCATTGTGACACTCAAGTCACAATAGCCCACATTTTACTGTCCTGCCGTCGTTACGATCGTGAGCGGCGGCACCATTTTAAACACATGTTTTCTAAGAGTTTACCCCTGAGTTGGACAGTGTCATTGGTAATCGACATATATTGGTTTTAACTCACTGTATTTTTACATTTTACTTTAATTTACTTTCACTGTTTTTACTGGTTGTTTGGCGCAAATAGCCTCGTTGCTTTGCGCCATAAAACACCAAACAACAACAACAACAACAAGAACAAATATAGTCGTTGAAATGGAAGTATTTGTTACTTTTGAACTAGCCTATAGAGAGAGTGTATATTACTGATATTAGTGAACAGTTTTCTTTACTATACAATAGCTAGAAAGACATAAATTTAAATATTTCCAAAGAAATATTTACAAAGTTATAAAAAATTCATTTATCAGCCATTGTCTAAAGCTAACTCCAACCTTTACTTAAGTTTGAGGACTCGATTCGGAAATATACTTAAATTTTATTTTAATGAAGATCGTTACTACTGCAAATATACCCACAAATAATATTAATGGAGATCGTTACTACTGCAAATATACCCACAAATAATATTAATGGAGATCGTTACTACTAGAAATATACCCACAAATAATATTAATGGAGATCGTTACTACTGCAAATATACCCACAAATAATATTAATGAAGATCGTTACTACTGTAAATATACTCACAAATAATATTAATGAAGATCGTTACTACTGCAAATATACCCACAAATAACATTAATGAAGATCGTTACTACTGCAAATATACCCACAAATAATATTAATGAAGATCGTTACTACTAGAAATATACCCACAAATTATATTAATGAAGATCGTTCCTTCCAGAAACGTACCTCAAGAAGTCTCTTTTCTGTTAACTTTCGACTTTATTAGATTTATTACGCGTGACGAGCTGCTGTATAA
>NW_013766554.1:0-830 GCF_000517525.1 Limulus polyphemus
GGACTGAGGAGCAGAAAGCAGTGTACTTGGCAACGAGCTTGAAGGGTCAACCACTGGAAATACTTAGACAGTTGTCAGCAGACGACAGACACAACTATAGAGCACTGGTAGTGGCTCTAGAACTCGGGTATGGAACCCCAAATCAGTCTGAAATCTACAGGGCTAGGTTTAGGACTAGAGTCCATGCTAAAGGTGAGAGTCTGCAAGAGCTAGCACAGAACTTGGAAAACATGGCACACAAGGCCTACCCAACTGCACCACCCGATCTCCTCAAGTTGTTGCTAAGGGATCAGTTTGTAGACGCCTTGGACAGTCCACAACTGAAGATACATGTAAAGCAAGCACACCCTTCTCCTATGCACGATGCAATGGCCAGAGCTCTTGAATTCGAATCCTATGTTAAGTCCAGCACAGAGATACCAGGGTTAGTACAGTCATCAGGATTCAAGGCCAGAAAAGGGCAGCTTTCAGAGAGATTTGAGGAAATTTGCCGGCGTTGTAAAAACCTGGCCACAAGAAAGCTCAGTGCTGGAAACTTCAACACAGGGAAGATGCTACGGCAGGAAAGGCTGCTACCTAGAAAGGTTGTTGGAACTGTGGAGAGCAAGGACATATGAGGAGCCAGTGTAAGAAGAATACCAACAATAAGTCAGCTTTGGGAAACCAGTAGTGGTTGGTGTTGAGGGACGCCCACCAACCCCCATTGTGAAAGTCCCAACAGCTAAGTGTAAAACGGCAAGCACACTTAGTGTCTACATGACAGGAAAGCTGCATGGCCAAAGGAGCAACTTTATCATAGCTTCTGCATCTCAGCAAACCCTTGTGAGTAT
>NW_013766555.1:0-827 GCF_000517525.1 Limulus polyphemus
GGTGTAATAAATAGACCATGCTTTAAAAAGCTCTGCCCGCCATAAAATGAATCGTGAATCATCTGCAAATTTTATAATCAAAATGAGGTACTATACTGTAAAATAGTGATAATAAATGATAGATTATCATATGCGATACACTGCTGGCGTCTGGGCTACTAGTGATGCACTCTAAGTTTGGTATATTATTACAATGTATTTAAAGTAGGGCGCATTAAACGGAAAGTCTTTGAATTTTACTAAAAATACTGTAGAAAATGCAAGGACTTTCCTTTTAATGCACCCTAAGTTTGGTATATTATTACAATGTATTTAAAGTAGGGCGCATTAAAAGGAAAGTCCTTGAATTTTACTACAAATACTGTAGAAAATGCAAAAATAAAAAACTCCCTATTAGAAGCGGAAAGATCTTATTTTAAAGGTGGAAGGAACATTATTAAAGGTGCTGCTTTTAAGTTAACGCGGTGTTTATGAATACTTTTTGAACGGTAAAATATTGTTCCACAGAGCAAATAACATATAAAATAAACCTCAAATAATAACCTCAAACAATCATGGTTCTGTCTAATTGACAGTATCCTGGTTGAGCTTGATGAACGTTTCTCGGAGAAAAATTCGCATCTTATTCGTGCCATGGAGTCACTAGATCCCGAATCAGAACATTTCTTTGACAAAGACCGAATGAGATTTCTCGCAGACTTGATCGGCCTTGAAATGGACAGCTTTGTTTTGGCTCAAATTGATGTTGCCAAAAAATCATCAGGGACCACTGGAGGAAGAACGACAAACATAACCTGGTGTCTGTTTGTCAACAGATTTTCCATTTG
>NW_013766556.1:0-830 GCF_000517525.1 Limulus polyphemus
TTTTTATTCATTTCTATCAAGACTTCTTGAAGCTACGTGTTTTTCTAACATCATGAATACTATTCTTGAGGTACAGTTGCACTTGACACACACCCCCAATTTGCTTAACGTAACTTTTCTACAGTTTCGCTTCTGTTATTACCAGTATCCGTTTCACGTGCCCTCTTCAGAATCCTCTCCCTATACAGCTTCTACTGAATCATGGAGTCTTGCTCCAATTTTTCGTATGGTATTCAGTATCGTTGACCAGTGTGAACTGTTATCTCTACACGTCAATATGCGTATTTCAGCTCTGGGAGCCATGACTGGAATTGCATTGCTACTACTGGGCATAATCTGACATCCAGTACTCTTGTAGGATTTGTACTGCTATGGCATTTCTGATTGGTTGAATGACAATCAATGACAGTGCAGGATATGAACACGTGTCTATTCTCTAGTGCAGCTTATTTTAACCCCAATAGGGAGGGAATTCCTCTAATATTTGTTTTTATTCACCGTTTCCATAATTACTTCCAATACTGTAACTGCTGGCTCAAATACAAACACATAACCTGATCTGTACTCGACTATACAGAAACAAGATCTGATCAGGATGAAACTTTGTAGAGACACAAGTGTAGAGGACGACGTTTCGAAGGTCTTCCGCCTTCAGGTCCAAGCCACTGGCTCAAACACAGAGACATACATTCAACTATAGAGAAACAAGATCTGATCAGGATGAAACTTTGTAGAGACACAAGTGTAGAGGACGACGTTTCGAAGGTCTTCCGCCTTCAGGTCCAAGCCACTGGCTCAAAACACAGAGACATACATTCAACTATAGAGAA
>NW_013766557.1:0-966 GCF_000517525.1 Limulus polyphemus
CTGATGTTCCGTTTATCAACGTTATATTTTAAGATCTGTGCAAGAACTCAGCTAACAGATGTTTCCGCATATAAAAGTTATCTTAATTTCTGTTTCTGTGGGACGATAAGTCTACGAAATTACAATGCTAGCATCTGGGCTCGATTCCCAGCGGTTGACACAACAGATATCCCAATGTGGTTTCGTTTTGAAACAAACTATAATTACTTCAATTTATAATAGTCATGACTTGGAAAAAATTAAGCCCAGTTTCTGACGTAGTTTTCGATGTTCTAGATGGTGCTAAACGCATTATGTAGTTTGATATATGAGCTTTATTTAAATAAAACATTTTCCTACATTATTTTCCCTGTCTAATAACAGTTTTAATGAAAGAGTATTTCTCTATTATCAGATATGTTTGTTTTTTAATTTCGCGCGAAGCTACTCGAGAGTTTTTGTTTGTTTGAAGTTAAGCACAAAGCTACACAATGTGCTATCTGAAACCCGGATTCTAGCATTGTAAGTCCGCACTCGAGAGTTATCTTCGCCAGCCGTCCCTAACTTTGAAGCGATACACTAGAGCAGGGGTCATCAAACTACGGCCCGCGAGGTCAGTTCATCCGGCCCGCCGCTGCACTGTGCCACAAATGAGCTAAAATAAAATTATTTATATGGAAATATCATAGATTGTAGATAAACTTACTATGTAAAAAAAAATTAAAATAAGTGTAAGTAAAATGTGCAAAATTGTCCAATCTGATTTTTGCATCTGACAGTGATATAAGTTTTAGGAAAATAAGTGAAATAAAAAATTCGGAAACGTTTTGCGACTTTGGATATCAGAGCTCTTTCATTCCTGCAGTCGCCTCTGATAACTTAACTTCCAAGTATTTTTTTCTTAATTTTGTCTCCATCTATTTAGAGATAATTGAACTTCCCAGTATTTTTCTCCATCTATCGAGAGATAACTGAACTTCCAAGTAT
>NW_013766558.1:0-829 GCF_000517525.1 Limulus polyphemus
ACGGTGTGAATCCTTTAACGTCTCCCTATGATTGTTGTGAATGTTTTAACGTTTCCCCATGATTGTTGTGAATGTTTTAATGTTTCCCCATGATTGTTGTGAATGTTTTATCATCTCCCTATCACGCGTCTGTCCATCTCTGTGTCTGTTCACTTATGTTGCACCTGTCTCAGATGATTGGAAGTAACATAGATAAAGAATAGTATTTTTTTACTAATTCAACAGAATATAAGTATTAGCAAACTTTGACAATTTAATTGCAATCATGCAATATCTAGGTTACTTACAAAGATTGCTTCTTGGCATTACAAGTGATGATAATATGACACTTACAGAGTTGTATTTTAGTACATGCTTTATAGAAGAATTTGAAAATACAATCGCAGCATTGGTCCCTGCATACATAGATGACTTATTTAGTGAACAAATCAATAACATAGCCCTGAAACTGTATTGTATTTAATGAACAATTATAAGAGGGCAATAAAATATTTAAATAACTAACACAAGGTAATTTCAAACATGTGAATTTTTCTCTCTTTTCACACTTTTAACATAAGCTCACCGGTGCTGGATTTCTTATTTAGTTCAGGTGCTAAGTTCTTTATGGCTAATGTTTCTTTTAACCTTAGCCACTGCTCATTTTCAGCCTTTTCCGATAATTTGGAATTGTTCAATTTCTACATTTACATTCACGCATTTTTCTTTATGTCGGAAAATATTTGAGAATTCTACATACCTTGACACACTATGTTATTTAACTCCATCACTAAGCCTCCTCACCATCGCCCCTATATACGCTCTATTACAAACAGAGCACTGATATCTG
>NW_013766559.1:0-832 GCF_000517525.1 Limulus polyphemus
GTACACACACACACACACACACACATACATATATATATATATATATACATAACCAAAGCATCAATAAGATTCACCTGTGGATCCGAATAAATTAAAAAAAAAACTGGAATATCAGACTCTTCTTTTTCCTCCTTTAATAATTTCTTCTACCGGTTTCGTGACTTCAAAGGTTACTCATCAGGAAATAGTTTTGCTGAGAATCTATAACAAAAGCATACAAATACCGCTTTTAACTACACATAACTAATCTATATTAAATACATACACTTTCCAAATGTACAAACATATAGTACACTCCATATATAAATTAAGTGTATTACACGTGCTCCAAAATAAATATATTAGTCATTATACTTTTCTTTTTAAATTAAGATATATTAAGTTCGTAGAATTGCAATTAAATGGGTTATTAATAATAATACAAATTCTTTCTTATTGTTCTTTATTATTTTGGTAGAGTTCATATAAACTAAATTACATCAAACACAGTTCTTTCTGTCACAACTGAAGATACCTTTTCTAGGGAAATATCTTTTTTTAAGGTTTATTCAATAATCCATACACATTATTTAGATTTCTTCATCAGCCACACGCCGAGTTATATAATGTTTTCGTAAAAGTACTGATGTCCGAAGTGAATCCACTTAAGTTAAATGGTTTGTAATTTTCGAAATTTATAAATGTTCCTGGTCAAATATCTGAAGTGTCCCGCTTAATAAGCGTTATAAAAATCACAGTTATAGCTTCCGAAGTGTATAGCACACCAACTATAGCAAACCAATAATAGATACCGTTTTTAGGCGGGTCGCGTTGGTTATATCTATAGGCATGT
>NW_013766560.1:0-1379 GCF_000517525.1 Limulus polyphemus
GAGTAAGTTACTATTTATATGTATGGTTTAGTGACTGGTACAAGTGGAATAATTTATTATTTATATGTATATTTTAACAACTGGTAGAAGTCCACTAAGTTGCTATTTACATGAAGATCTAAACGACTGGCACAAATTTAGTAAATTACTATTTATATGTATGTTTAACGACTGGTACAGTTGAGTAGGTTACTATTGATATGTATATATTAACTACAGGTACAAGTTGAGTAAGTTACTATTTATATGATTGGTTTAACGACTTTTACAAGTTGAATAATATACTATATATATGTTAGGTTGAACGACTTTACAAGTTATGTAAGTTACTATTTATATGTATAAATTTAAGACTGGTTCATGTTTAGTATATTACTATTTTTATGTGAATGGTTTAATGACTTGAAAATTTAATATGTTACTATTTATATTTATGGATTAATAACTGGTAGAATTTAGTAAGTTACTATTTATATGTATGTTTTAACGACTGGTACAAGTTGAGTAGGTTACTATTGATATGTATATATTAACTACAGGTACAATTTCAGTAAGTTACTACATATATATGTATAGTTTAACAACTGGTACAGGTTTAGTATATTACTATTTTTATTAATAGTTTAACGACTGGTACAAGTTGAGTAAGTTACTATTTCTTAGTATGGTTTAACGACTGTACAAGTTTAGTATATTACTATTTATATGTATGGTTTAGCAACTGGTACACGTTGAGTAAGTTACTATTTATATGTATGGTTTAGTGACTGGTACAAGTGGAGTAAGTTGCTATTTATATGAATGGTTAAACGACTTTTACAAGTGTAATAAATTACTATATATATGTTAGGTTTAACGACTTTACAAGTTATGTAAGTTACTATTTATATGTATAAATTTAATACTGGTTCATGTTTAGTATATTACTATTTTTATGTGAATGGTTTAATGACTTGAAAATTTAATATGTTACTATTTATATTTATGGATTAATAACTGGTAGAATTTAGTAAGTTACTATTTATATGTATGTTTTAACGACTGGTACAAGTTGAGTAGGTTACTATTGATATGTATATATTAACTACAGGTACAATTTGAGTAAGTTACCATTTATATGTATGGCTTAACGACTGATACAAGTTGAGTTTGTTGCTATTGATACGTATGGTTCAATGACTGGTAGAATTTAAAAGTCACTATTTATATGTATAGTTTAACGACTGGTACAAGTTGAGTAAGTTACTATTTCTTTGTATGGTTTAACGATTGGTACACGTTTAGTATATTACTATTTCTATGTATGGTTTAACTAGTGGTACAAGTTCAGTAAGTTACTATTTATATTTATGGTTTAATGACTGGTAGAATTTAGTATG
>NW_013766561.1:0-827 GCF_000517525.1 Limulus polyphemus
ACTACCATGTCGAGTACAGTCTAGTTGTTCTAACCATATACTTACTACCATGTAGAGTACAGCCTAGTTTTTCTCACCATATACTTACTACCATGTAGATTGTAGAGTACAGTCTAGTTTTTCTCACCATATACTTACTACCAAGTAGACTACAGTCTAGTTTTCTCACCACATACTTACTACCATGTAGAGTACAGTTTGATTGTCCTAACAATATATTACCGTTTAAACAATATTCTATGCTGCCCTGCCCGCATTCAACTACATAACCTATAATCTATTTGTCCTGTCCGTATTCAGAGTCTATTTGTCCTATCCGTATACAGCCATGTAGACTACAGTCTAGTTGTCTTAGCCATATACAACCATGTAGACTATAGTTTAGTTATCCTGTCCATATACAGTCACATAGACTAGAGTCTATTTGTCCTAACTATATACTTTCATGTTCACTGGAGTCTTGTTGTCGTAACTATATATTACCATGTAGACAGTCTAGTTGTCCTAACCATATACTGTCATGTAGACTACAGTTTAGTTGTCGTAACCATATATTACCATGTAGACTATAGTTTAGTTGTCGTAGCCATATATTACCATGTGGACTATAGTTTAGTTGTCGTAACCATATATTACCATGTAGACAGTCTGGTTGTCCTAACCATATACTGTCATGTAGACTAGTTTAGTTGTCGTAACCATATATTACCATGTAGACTATAGTTTAGCTGTCGTAGCCATATATTACCATGTGAACTATAGTTTAGTTGTCGTAACCATATATTATCATGTAGACAGTCTAGTTGTCCTAACCATATACTATCATG
>NW_013766562.1:0-831 GCF_000517525.1 Limulus polyphemus
GGCAAGTGGCTCACATATCCAATTCTTAACCTCCTTCAAAACCCTTGGGGAAATATTATCTGGCCCAGGAGTCTTATCATTCTTTAAACAACACATATACTGAAATAACACCAAGTTTAACACACGTGGGTATTCCTCAGGTAAACTATATTTCTGAAAGTTTATCCAGTGAACAGTAGGAAATGTTAAACATATTTTTCAGCAACACTGTTGTGCTTAGGTCTTTGAAACGTTCATGAATACTTCATTAGTATAAGCTGAAGTAAAAGCATAATCCAGCTAACTCATATTCATCAAATAAAAAATCTTCCTTCAGTTTATTTATATTGTTTTACATACACATAATCTGATTCACAAACAACTTAAACATGTACCTCTTTAGGAGATTTCATGTGGTCCTGAAACAACTGTTTGAGCACATCCTGAGCTGTGGCCAAACTGATGAATTTTGATTGTAACATATCAATTAAATCTCCTATCTTCTGTGGACTAACAGGACTTGAAAATAGCAAGACACACTTTATAAGAAACAGATCAGTAATTCTATAAAACAGAAATACTTTAAAATAATTTATTTCATATATTATATAATTACTAGAATTTTTTCCAATAAATTATTACCATCATACAACATTCATTCACAAGTACTACACAGAAAACTTTGTATTTCAAAAAACATTTATAATGACTGCAAGTTTCTTTAGTTGCATAGTGAATATGATATGTTACTTAATGGTGGGAAAGTGTCTCATGGATTCCTTGTTTCTGATAACTTTGGAACATATGAATGTTATGTTACATTACAAAACTGAGGCATGGATTTCAAGGTGA
>NW_013766563.1:0-874 GCF_000517525.1 Limulus polyphemus
CAGATAGCCAAAGTTCGCTTTGCCTCTAAAACCAATGATAACCGTGAAGTACACATTGTGTACTGATATCTCAGATGTCAAGGAAAAATATTTTCTTTAAGATCAACTCATTTATTATATTTTGAGGACAATTTTTTTAAATATTCTTTCTGAAATGAAACAAATAACTGTCTTGCAATGCAAGTGCCAATGCGAAATTTGAAAATTTACATACGAAAAATTGACCAGTTCAGATTCCCCGAAGGAAAAAATTTAAGAAAGACGTTTTTTTTCTGTGGACAAATTTAACATGCGTATGTTTTCTTGCATTTCTTTTTTTACAAATTGATTTTTGAACAAAAAAGTGGTTAGGGCGCCCGACTCGCAATCTGTGGGTCGCGGGTTCGAATCTCCGTCACATCAGCCGTGGGAGCGTTGTAATGTGACAGTCAATCCCACTATTCGTTGGTAAATAGTAGCGCAACAGTTGGCGGTGAGTAGTGTTGACTAGCTGCCTCCCCTTCTAGTCAATCGCTTCAAAATTAGGGATAGCCCTCTAGTTGCTTTGTGTAGAATTAAAAAAAACAACATATAATTTTCTTCATTTCCTTTAAAATATCACCCACATTTAATGAGCATGGTATGTTTGAAAAACCTTCCTTCCTGAGGAATTTACAATAATCTTTCTTGATAATGAATGAAAGTGTTCAGGTGTTGTGTTAGCTTTTGGTTAGTATACAATTCAGCAAGTCTTCCTCGAAAATTTTTTCAACAAATCTGTTGTGTAATGCAGATACTTAAGACATTCTTGTATCCAGAGAGTCATCTGTGAACTTCCTTTGTGACACTTAAGACATTCTTATATCCAGAGAGTCATCTGTGAACTTCCTTTATG
>NW_013766564.1:0-830 GCF_000517525.1 Limulus polyphemus
AAGTAAATGTGCAAAGTTCCCACGAACCATGTATAACAAAATTGAGAAGATTCGTCTAAATGTGACGAAGTACTTGTACAAAACGCAAAACCTTCCATAATTCCCTTAAAATTAACAGTAGGAGGGTAAAACTTTCCATACAACTGTGTAACAATAAAGTGTACCTACATACCAAATTTGGTAAAGAACCATCAATTAAAGACCTTCTGGTAACAAGAAATCGAGAAACAATCAGTAACCAAAAGCTTCACTGCAGTACACGTACGCTCAAAATGAAGCCAATAAAAGAGTAACAAAAAACGACCACAAAAATCGTAAAACTAATACTAGAAAGTTAGAATTTTGTAAGTAAATGTGCAAAAGTTCCCACGATCCTTCCTTAAAAAATTAAGAAGATTCGTCTAAATGTGACGAAGTACTGGTACGAAACGCAAAACCTCCCATAACTCCTTTAAAACGAATAGTAGGAAGGTTAAACTTTGCATGATACTGTGGAACGAACTAATTAATATACATACCGAATTTGGTTAAGATCAATCGATTTAGTAACCTGGGGTAGCAGGAAATCGATAACAGAGCAGAATCAAAAACCTTCACTGCAGTACACCTACTCTTTCAGAAAGCCAATAAAGTAGTAAAAAGGACCATAAAAGTCGGAAAAATGATAATACGAAGCTAGAATTTTGCATGAAATTACGCAAGTATGCAACAAACATTCATAATAAAATTTGAGAAGATCCGTCCAAATGGAACGAAGTACTTGTACAAAACGCAAAATCTTCCATAAACTCCCTTAAAATGAACAGTAGGAGGGTGAAACTCTAGCATAT
>NW_013766565.1:0-1200 GCF_000517525.1 Limulus polyphemus
ACTAATCAACTATATATATATATATGTAACAATACACACCAACTTCCATTTAACCATACCCTGCACTAATCAACTATATATATATATATGTAACAATACATACCAACTTCACCATTACCCATACCCTACACTAATCAACTATATATATGTAACAATATATACCAACTTCACCATCAACCATACCCTGCACAAACTAACCAAAATGTAACAATAACATCATACCTTTAACCACAAGTTGTTCACCTGCTGGCATAACTAGGACGGTATCTCCATTCTGCAGATTTCCAGCTTCAACCTTTCCAGCCACACAAAAACCAGAGCCAATGCTTTTACGTATTTCATTGATGCTAATACGTAGAGGCTTAGACACGCAACATGATGGAGGTTTGATTGAATCTGAAAAATCAGTTTTGATTCATGTGTGTCGTGACTACTGACTTATGAGCAACAACTCTGAATTAATAAAAAATAATAACAAGAAATTAATTATTTTGATTACTTGGAATAATCAAAAACATTACTAATCAGAAACACTAATTAAGATTACTTGATTATTTTCATGACATTAATCAATTTAAATTGTAACTTTCAATTTTTTTTACATCTCACAAACAATATTACAGAAACTAATCAAGTTAGCCAACCAGCTGTAATCAGTAGAGGAGTAAAATATGGAACTCTGTTTAATAACAATGCTAGTCGAGTCAAAATAGAACCATGTTTAATGACAATACTAGTGGAGTCAACATGTAACCATGTTTAATAACAAAACTAGTGGAGTCAATATGTAACCATGTTTAATAACAATACTACAGGAGTCAATATGGAACCTTGTTTAATAACAATACTACAGGAGTCAATATGGAACCTTGTTTAATAACAATACTAGTGGAGTCAATACTGAACATTGTTTAATAACAATACTAGTGGAGTCAATACTGAACATTGTTTAATAACAATACTAGTGGTGTCAATTTGTAACCATGTTTAATAACAATACTAGTGGTGTTAATATGGAACCTATTTTAATAACAATACTAGTGGAGTCAATATGGAACCATGTTTAATAACAATACTACAGGAGTCAATATGGAACCTTGTTTAATAACAATACTAGTGGAGTTAATATGGAACCTTGTTCAATAACAATACTACAGGAGTCATTATGGAACCTTGTTTAATAACAATACTAGTGGAGTT
>NW_013766566.1:0-825 GCF_000517525.1 Limulus polyphemus
GTTGCATTCAGGTATGTTTCCTTTAGCCAATTGTACTAGAAAGTTTTGTAAAGACGATAATACCGAAAAGCTTTTGTGTTTAGTTCAATATAATTCAATATTGAAAAACGAAAGCTGTGGAACTAAACATACTTCAGCAAAATCAATGTTTGAGCAAGTATGCACACTGTGTTTTCTGGCTGTTGATCCTTCAGTTACAATTGTCCTGTCTCAATATTTAACACGTAAAGAAATTCAATCAAGTTATCAAATATGGAATACTCTACTTATAGTTTTATTTTTAACTTTACAGGAGGTACACACATTGGACTAGTTTAAAAAAAGCTCACTTAGATTTCAACTTCCCTCTTTCTTTCAAATCCAACACACTCAACACAGATCCATTAGCCCCTGTTTTGTTTTAGTGTCTTGTGTTAGTAATTGGGTTTGTGTGTAAATAAAGACTGTTGTGCTCCTTCCATGTTTCGACACTTTCTTCACTGTGAACTCAGTCAGTATTGGGAGAGATAATCAGATACACACACTTTATAATTTGTTATTCTTTGAACCTCCAGTTAGTGGCAGAGGCGGCGGTAAGAAGGAACTTGCAGAAGCAGAAGCTACCCCAAAATGTACTGTTACGACAGCGGAAGTCACAGGATGCTGGGAGCATGCGCACTGGAGTTTCTAGAAGGATCATGACTCATCAGGGAACCTCACGAATGTCCCAGTGTTTGCTAGACGCCCTCTTTTTTAGTATATAAGCCAGCGATAGATAGATAAGCTGATAGATTGAAGATAGAGATAATTGAGTCAAGCGAACAGTAGGCACCGTAAGTAAAGTGT
>NW_013766567.1:0-831 GCF_000517525.1 Limulus polyphemus
AACCCAAAGTGTTGAAATGTAAATCACACTGCTGAACAAAAGATTTATAGTAGAGATTTAGTGTTGGAAAATAGTATTTGATTTCAAAAGTTAAAATCCACAAAATTAAGTCAGTTTGTTTTTTATTTTTACCTTGTTATTCTTTCTATTCAAAATGAAGCTTTCTATCATAAGTATTATACCTGAAGTAGATTATGTAGGGACAAAATTGTTAGATGGGTCAATAATTCCTGAATGGTTGACATTCTCCTACATCATGGGGCAATCCCGAACCCA
This sequence comes from Limulus polyphemus, assembly GCF_000517525.1. Lineage (NCBI taxonomy): Eukaryota > Metazoa > Arthropoda > Merostomata > Xiphosura > Limulidae > Limulus > Limulus polyphemus. Next base: position 277 of record NW_013766567.1, read on the forward strand.
TCATATTTAATGTACGGCATTGCTCCTCTGACAGTGGGGGAATTCCGAATAGTATCAAATATTATCTTGGGGCGTAATTTGCTACTGGAATATTTCCACATATTGTAAGGTATATCATACAGGCCCGGCATGGCCAGGTGGTTAGGGCGCTCGACTCGCAATCTGAGAGTCGCGGGTTCGAATCCCCGTCACACCAAACATTTCAGCCGTGGGAGCGTTATAACATGACGGTCAATCCCACTATTCGTTGGTAAACGAGTAGCCCAAGAGTTGGCGGTGGGTGGTGATGACTAGCTGCCTTCCCTCTAGTCTTATACTGCTAAATTGGGGACGACTAGCGCAGATAGCACTCGTGTAGCTTTGCGCGAAATTCAAAACAAACCAAACCATATATTATACAAATGTTCTATCACCTACAAAGTCTAACTGTTATATGAAATGTTATATTCCATCTGTGATTTTTGAGTTATAAGCAAAAAACAAAACGTGTTAGTAATTACCCCACTCTCCCCTATTACCCTTTTCTATGTCTGCAATTTACAAGTATTGAATAGA
>NW_013766568.1:0-1073 GCF_000517525.1 Limulus polyphemus
GTATTACAAAGTTTGTATCGAGAAAGAATAAACTAGTTCTAATCAAGAAAGGACTTGTACCGCTGAAGTTTCTCGGAAAGAATTTCTACGGGAAATTAACAAACAAGCAGAGATGCAACAAATTGGTGTCAGAGAGTGGGATGGAAAAGAAATAAAAATGAAAGATAGAAACGAGAAGTGCAAAATCAAACTACGACTTAGCAGATTTGATGGCAGCAATACAAGAACAGCAAAAGAAACAAGAAGAAAGATTACAGCAGTTGTTGGAGGAAAAATAAAATAAAAAAGAAGAGATATTACAGCAGTTGTTGGAGGAAAAATAAAAAAAAGAAGAGATATTACAGCAGTTGTTGGAGGAAAAAGAAAAGAAACAAGAAGAACGAAAAAAGAAACAAGAAGAGAGACAACAGCAGTGGCAAGAAAACCTGCAACAGTTGCAGCACGAATAGCAAAATAAACAAGAGAGATTACACCAGTTGTTGGCGGAAAAGAAAATAAACAAGAAGAAAAACTACAGCAGTGTTTGGAGGAGAAAGAAAATGAACAAAAAGCGAGACTACAGCAGTGGTTGGAGGAGAAAGAAAATGAACAAGAAGCGAGACTACAGCAGTTGCAAGAAATCCAGCACCAGTGGCAACTCGAACAAGAAAGGAAACAAAAAGTACAAAAGGAAAAGATTAGTACATTTCAAAGTGAATTAAATGTATTAAAGGATGATTTACTGTCTTTTACACAAGAAGGATATATTAGCCTTGGACCTAATCAGCCCCAGACAACAGGAAGCCCTTCCAGACTCCGCAGCTAAACCCTAATGCAGACATATTCAGTCCTGCCAGAAGTCACATTTCAGACATGAGTGTCAGCAATAGGAGTGATCTAGTACAAAGAAAGCTACAGGAATTTGATGGGAAGGCACCATGGGAAGCGTATAGAGCACAATTTGAAGCTCCTGGCAGAAATGAATGGATAGACAGTGGAGCAGAAAGCAGTGTACTTGGCAACGAGCTTGAAGGGACAACCACTGGAAATTCTTGGACAGTTGTCAGCAGACGACAGGCACAACTATAGAGCAC
>NW_013766569.1:0-831 GCF_000517525.1 Limulus polyphemus
TCATGCAGGCTTTATCTGCCAGGCTTGTATACTAAAAAGGGGGCATCCCAAACTCACTAGTAAATTTATGAGAAACTCATCACGTGACTTCTGCTGTCGTGACACTGCCCCTTCCTTAGTATTGTTCATCCCGAACAATAGGCACTTACATTAAACCAATAGATAATTAACAATAACTTAATCAAATGTACAGAATTTACAGACACCAAATTAAAATACAACAAAGTCTCTTAATTTTTGCAGGACATATCTTCTTCCGTACTGGTCTCTATCTCATTGGCTTCTCCTTCACGTGGCGTTCATCTGCTCCATCAGGAAATGTTCCATTATCAGTAACAGTCACATCAGTGGTAGTAACTTCATTATTGGCTTCACTGTTTCCCTTCTCAAAACCGGGTAGAGATTCTTTTTTGACAATGGCTTTTTCAACGTCATTCATTCCAACTGAAATGTCCAGGACTGTGATAACGCCAAAGCCTGTTGGCATGCACCACCTTTGGTTTATCTCACAGACCACATTTTATTCGGAAAGAGACGATCCACTATGTCATATGGGCCTTCCCATGGAGAAGACAACTTGGGAGACTTCCCTTTGGTCTTCCTGGGATTATACAACCACACCTTGTCTCCTGGTACAAAGCTGACTTCAGTAGATCTCTTATCATAACATAGATTCATGGAATCAGAAGTCGTTTTCAAGTTTGAACGCACTTGATGATGAATATCAAACAATCCTTTCAGATAACACTTTCACGAACTCTGGCACATTTTTAGGCAACTCTTTGTATGGTGGGCATCCTGTTATCAGGTCCACTGGTAACCGAAGTTCCC
>NW_013766570.1:0-832 GCF_000517525.1 Limulus polyphemus
CTAATCTGGCCACATAATCACTGACAGACTCCACAATTCTCACTGTCCTGGTTAATCTGGCCACATAATCATGACAGATTTCACACTTTTCAAGTTCCTGGCTAAACTAGCCACAAAATCACTTCAGGATTCCATATTTGTTAACTATTTTGGCTAACCTGGCTATATGATCACTAAAAGACCCCACATTTTAAATTATTTTGGCTAACCTGGCTATATTTCCACTGAAGAACTCCAAATCTGAATAATTTTGGCTAACCTGGCTATATTATCACTGAAGGACTCCAGATTTTAATAATTTTGGCTAACCTGACTATATTATCACTGAAGAACTCAATATATTAATAATTTTGGCTAACCTGGCTATTTTATCACTGAAGGACTCCACATTTTAAATTATTGTATTATTGGTATATTGAATCGCTATTTAGCATCAAGTTTTTTTTTTTTTAGTGTACAAAACTGTATCGAGATACAAGGCACTAAGTACGTCATACTTTTATACCAACATTTCAAGCCGTGGGTTTTTACTATGTGTACTATGAAGTGCCCTCATAAATAGTTGACTATCTGAAACAGTTTCAATAAACGGGGAAATATCAAAAACCAAAACCTACCTGATGATAATCAACTCGAACAGGGCCTGGCATGGCCAGGTGGTTAGGGCGCTTGACTCGCAATCTTTGGGTTGCGGGTTCGAATCCCCTTTCAGTCCTTTCAGCCGTGGAGGCGTTATAATGTGATGGTCAATCCCACTATTCATTGGTAAAAGAGTAGCCCAAGAGTTGGCGGTGGGTGGTGATGACTAGCTGCCTTTCCTCTAGTCTTACAC
>NW_013766571.1:0-2532 GCF_000517525.1 Limulus polyphemus
GGGGTGAATACTATCAAGTATAGCAGGAAAAGATTTGGGGTGAACACTATCAAGTAAAGCAGGAGAAGATTTGGGGTGAATACTATCAAGTATAGCAGGAAAAGATTTGGGGTGAATATTATCAAGTAAAGCAGGAGAAGATTTGGGGTGAATACTATCAAGTATAGCAGGAAAAGATTTGGGGTGAATACGGGCAATTGACTCGTAGGCTATAAAAGTATTCACACTGTCATTTATATTTCTAACAGTTGTAAATCTAATTTGAAACAAAAAATACATCACACTGATATACAAAAGTACGATAATTCTAACAATAAAAACGTTTCCTACTTTCAGCACCGAGAGTATAGAAACCAAGTCAATAAATACTGTATGTGTAAAATTAGTACAAAACTAACTCTGCATTGACTTAATAATAATAACTTTATTTCAGAAGATCTGGGTCTCTGACCTTTTACCTCAAAATAGTTCGAGTTTAAATCAACATATCTTTAAGAGTTATTTAAAGGGCTTTTGTACTTTGCTTCATTCTCAGCTGAGAATGCATTGACTCACAGTTGACTCACAGTTGCTTCATATCCAACTGTGCATTGACTCACTTTCATAAAAAACCTCTTGGACCCAAATCTTATTAAGTATGGGGATTACCGGTTCTTTCCCCCCCCCCCCCATCGACCTTGATCTCTGTTGACATAACATCTTGATATGTAGACCGTAAAATGGTAATTTGAATATCGCTTTTCCATCTTCGGATTTTTACTGAACTAGGGATGTTTCAAATGTCCGAGTAGTACAAGATAGTCGATTTTACTGGGCCTATCGTTTTATAACCCAGGATTTGTGAAAACCCCTTCTTCATTCACGTTACACGGACTGTAAATAATCTTGAAGCCAGTATTATTTCTTCTATTGTATATATATTTATTTACACGTTTCTCAGTCGTTTTGTATGTAGAACCTCACAAATATAATGGAAACGACTTTCTCTACTAGATGGATGTTATATATTTCACATTCTACGTCAATTAAGAAAAATAATATTCAGTCTTATTTCACATTCTACGTCAATTTAGAAAAATAATCTCTTACTTTTATAAAACCCCTGAAAAGACGTTTTCTTTATTACACAGATATATACAGCACAGAAAAACAGGTTTTATAGACGCTCCTGAATTTAAATCAAACGTTCGGATTCAAAGTTGTTTCCTACTTCTGATATAATGAGTTCATGAAATAATGAGTATCGTAATGAAAAATCTGTGTAATGAACACTGAAACCATGTAGAACCAAGAATTTAAGTATAAGAACGCAATTATTCGACACGTATTGATGTTGATATTAAATAAGAGAAGTGGCCTTAACGGTTAATGGTTTTTAAGAAGAGTTATTTATTATTTTACTAGAGAAAACGTATAAAGACCCTTAAATAAAAATTATGTCATTCTTAAATTTGCTACCTAATTTATTTCCATGTTGTCAAGTAATCGTCTCTCAAGGAATCCCTTCCTATCACCATCCCTTTGTGAGGGTACCTTCCATTATCTCAACAATACGTCTGAAGACTTATAACACTAAATACCGGGTTTCGATACACGTGGCTGTTACAGCACAGAAGGTACTCTGTGTAGTTTTGTGCTTAACAACAAACTGAGCGAACCATTTGTGTAGGACTATTTCAATTCAAAGTTTGAAACCCACAACCTAACGCTTAAAAAACACAGTACTTTCCTTCAAGTTGATGAGGTAACTCTCAAGATTTTCAACAACGGTTTAGTTCATAATAGACTAGGGGTGGAGACAGATAAGTAGTTAATTCCTCAACTTTAGATCTAAATGTGATAGCCACTTGGTCACCATTGTAATGTTAAATATTAACCAACTTCTAACTAATCATGTTGTTTATGAAACAAATTACGTCATATCATTATATTTGAACTATGATAAACAGATTAATAACCCTATCCAATATTCATATTAATGAAGAGAAATATACTATTAAAATATATCTTATACTTTCTGTCATTTCAACTACCGAATATCACAAGAACCAATACCATGTTTTTTTATAACACTCGATTCTTCTTTCATTGTGATAATAATAAAAAAAGAAAACTGCTACTTGAAGGGAAATGAGTCCACAAATAAAGCAAAACAAAAAAGAATAACAACTGTGCTTTATATTTGATTTTAAATTCGATAGTAAATTCTCTGTTGTTGTTATATATTGGATTCCTGAAAATAATTTGTAAAATATTTTGTAATAAATCAATTTTTATTAAACGTATTCTCCTCTACCACGGGAATCGAACCCCGGATTTTAGTGTTGTAATTTATTTGTTCAATGAATAATTTGTTTTAAACTCAGTAAATAGTGAAGACAACGTTTCACTATACAGAATGAAAATATATTCTCTGAACCCAGTCCACGGTCCTCAATAAAATATATTCTCTAAACCCAGTCCACGGTCCTCAATAAAATATATTCTCCGAACCCAGTCCACGGTCCTCAATAAAACATATTCTCTGAACAC
>NW_013766572.1:0-2073 GCF_000517525.1 Limulus polyphemus
CTTTATTTTTACGTTTGAAACTATTGTTGTAACTTTATTTTTGCGTTTGAAACTATTGTTTTAACTCTATTTGTACGTTGAAACTATTGTTGTAACTTTATTGTTACGTTTGAAACTATTGTTTTAACTTTATTGTTACGTTTAAACTATTGTTTTAACTTTATTTTTACGTTTAAAACTATTGTTTTAACTTTATTTTTACGTACGTAAAAACTATTGTTGTAACTTTATTGTTACGTTTGAAACTATTGTTGTAACTTTATTTTTAAGTTTGAAACTATTGTTGTAACTTTATTGTTACGTTTGAAACTATTGTTTTAACTCTATTTTTACGTTTGAAACTATTGTTGTAACTCTATTGTTACGTTTGAAACTATTGTTTTAACTTTATTTTTACGTTTGAAACCGTGACGTGTTACACATTTCTTCTCCAGTTTAATCATACACACAAAGAAACAAAAGTTGGACTTGCTCTGTTGAACATTGAGTGTTGACTGTTTTACTGTGGTTCGCTGGAACTCCATCCTGGTGGGTGATAACTACACTAATTAGTGTTGTTTCGGACGAATATTCATCATTTAATTAACGTGTAAGTATCAATAATCAACAAACCTCGTAATGTTGCCTTTCGGAACGCACGTGACGGATGATAAATTTCACGGCCTATTTCTTATCGCTCTCTTTCTAAATGAACGAAAGGCAAATTTCACAACATTTTGATGCAAAGTGATTACTGTCAGCAGTGGGTCACTATTTCACGATGTTCTCGACAATTCCCAGAAGCCTAATTATTGGGCGTAGGTTTCTGGTAAGGTGTGAGATATGCCACACACACACACATATGTATCACGCACGCGATGCTGCGGCTGTTTTCTGTCGGATATGATTTATCTGTTAATATCGGGATATTTTCAGAGTTATCTATGTACACGTGCGAGTAAAGTGTTATCAAATTAGCGAGAGTAACATACTTTAATTTTAACTCCGTTTGTAAATTAATTTACGAGAAAAGTATCTCATAGAAACCAATTACGTAAAGCGTTTTTCACGTGACCGATAATAAATTTGAAAAATATCACGTGATATCCATGAAATGTTTTTTATCGTGAACTTTTATACCTCTTGTAACTGATACTTGTCTGTTTCTACGTGTGTTGTGGAGAGTTATCATCTTGTTTCCAACGTAAAGATAAAGTTACAACAATAGTTTCAAACGTAAAAATAAAGTTACAACAATAGTGTTACACATTTCTTCTCCAGTTTAATCATACACACAAAGATACACAAGTTTGAGTCGCGTCAAACTTGTGTATCTTTGTGTGTATGATTAAACTACAGAGGAAATGTGTAACACATCAGGTCAAATTTGTGTATCTTTGTGTGTATAATTAAACTGGAAAATAAATGTGTAACACATCTAGTCAAACATCTATATCTTTATGTGTATGATGTACCTGATAATAAAAGTAACACCCCTATTTAAACTTGAAAATAAATGTGTAACACATCACGTCAAACTTCGGTATCACCGAAGCTTAAAAAATGTCAACATCTTTCTTAAAAATGTGTAACAAAGAACAACAAACTTCTGTGTGTATTATGTAACTACAATAAACACACAGATTTCGTAATATTTGTTTTACCACAAAGAACCGAAAGTGGCTTCTAAAGAACGTATTCCATCACCGATCTTGGCCAGTCCTAGTTGGAAATATATCTTGAACATGAATTTATCTAGCTTTTGATTCCCACGCCATCTACTGGCACAATGTGCGCACACTCGCCTCAACCATTACCCGGTCAGTCGTACTTTTGGGGTAGTATTCAGGTCAGGTAGTCAAGGGTAACATGACACGTGCCTTTAGAACTTCCTTTTTTTCTCTAAAGGCTCAACTGACCCTACAAGTAACGTTCTCACGATATAAACTCTGGATATGGAGATTTCAACATAAGAAAGTAAGGAATTCCAGAACTACAAGTAACGTTCTCACGATATAAACTCTGGATGTGGAGATTTCAACATCAATAAAGTGAGGAATTCCAGAACTACAAGTAACGTTCTCACGATATAAA
>NW_013766573.1:0-831 GCF_000517525.1 Limulus polyphemus
GTTGCTGAGGGATCAGTTTTTAGATGCCATGGACAGTCCACAACTGAAGATACATGTAAAGAAAGAACACCCCTCTACTATGCAGGATGCAATGGCCAGAGCTCTTGAATTTTAATCCTACATTAAGTCCAGCACAGAGGTACCAAGGCTGGTACAGTCATCAGGATTCAAGGCCAGGAAAGGGCAGCTTTCAGAGAGGTTTGAGGGAGTTTGCTGGCACTGTAATAAACCTGGGCACAAAAGAGCTCAATGCTGGAAACTTCAACACAGGGAAGATGCCACGGCAGGAAAGGCTGCTACCCAGAAAGGTTGTTGGAACTGTGGAGAGCAAGGACATATGAGGAGCCAGTGTAACAAGAATACTACCAATAAGTAAGCCTCGGGGAAACCAGTAGTGGTTGGTGTTGAGGGATGCCCACCAACCCACATTGTGAAAGTCCCAACAGCTAAGTGTAAAATGCCAAGCACACACAGTGTCTATGTGATAGGAAAGCCGGATGGCCAAAAGTGCAACTTTGTCATAGATTCTGCATCTCAGCAAACCCTTGTGAGTATAAAGGTGTTAGATCACAAAGGAGTACCAGAAGCCATACAGAAGCTCTGTGATGTGACAGAACATTATGCAAGGTTGTGGGGACCAGTGTAGGTAATTATTGAGCTCATGGGCATGAAGGACAGACACAAAATATACTTGGCTGACATTGAAGACCAATGCATACTAGGGTTGGACTACTTACTACCGAAGAAGTGTGTAGTTAATTTTGATAAATGACGTTTGGGAACAACAAAGGCCAAATTCCGGTAAGTGTTAAAAGAGAGGTTGAACTAACC
>NW_013766574.1:0-832 GCF_000517525.1 Limulus polyphemus
CTCCCACGTTGTCTGGTGTTGACCAATCACGCACTGCTTTCACCTTGTCAGGATCAATTCGCACACCATGCTCAGTTACAATGTGACCCAAGTAAAGCACCTCTTTCTGGAACAAGTGGCATTTCTTAGGATGGAGTTTGAGGTTTGCTGCTTTCAAATACTTGAATACTTCCTCCAGCTGGGACATTTCCTCTTCATACATTGTTGCAAAAACAATGACATCATCCAGGTAGACTAGGGCTATTCTCCATTGTAGGCCTTCCAATACTCTTTCCATCAGCCTCTCAAATGTTGCTGGAGCATTACTAAGCCCGAATGGCATCACTCGGTATTGCCAGAGACCTTGGCCATAACTAAATGCTGTTTTAGGTCTATCTGCTTCAGCCATTTTTACTTGATGGAAACCTGACTTTAAGTCCAGAGTTGAAAACCACCTGGCTCCACTTAGGGCATCAAGAGTATCACCAATTTTTGGCAGTGGGTATGAGTCTTTTTTTGGTTATACTGTTAAGAGCCCCGAAGTCCACACAGCAACGTTGGGTCCCATCCTTTTTCTGGACTAACACGACGGAAGCTGACCAGGGACTATCTGATTTCTTGACTATCCCTTCCTTAATTAGGCCATCCATGACCTTCTCCATTTCTTGCTACTTTGCCAAGGCTATTCTCCTCGGAGGGATCTTTATTGGATGGTGATTGCCTGTGTTTATTCTGTGCTTCTGTGCCGCCGAGATCATGATCTCCTTTTGAAAAGACGTCTGCATAATTCGCCAAAAGTTCACTAACCTGAAGAGCCTGTGATGATGAGAAATGGGCTATACTTTTCTTATAG
>NW_013766575.1:0-3901 GCF_000517525.1 Limulus polyphemus
CATTTATCTAAAAGTACACACGACGTTTAGTGAAAAAATCTGTACGTGATAGAGAAAAATGGATATCATTTTCGGATTCAGCGTACAGGAATTACCACAGAAGATGTAAACATTTCAAGACAATAAAACCATCGCAGGCCTGTGTAATACACCAGGAAAAATGTTTCAAACATGTCCACTTTATATATAAAATTCAGGCTTTACTTCATGGCTACAAACTATCTCGATATCCAACCTGAACCAGATCTTTGTAACATCTTTATACCTAATTTCCAACACTGGTAAAAACACGTTCAACCTGCACTCGGCCTGCACTCGCGAATCTATTTGACGCTAGTGTGTCTGACTTTAAATCTTTGTGAACACAAATTTCAACACACTCAAAATCAACGACAGATATATTCTAAACAGCCCCCAGTGGCTCCACAATAAGTCTGAAAGCTTATAACGCTAACAACCTGGTTTCAATACCAGTGTCGAGCAAAGCACATATAGCCCACTGTGTAGCTTTGTGCTTAACAGAAAACAAACAAATAAGATAAAACGTAGATGTCTTCATTTTTAATACCCGCTTGCGAGGAAGGTTTGTCTGTAAGTTTTGAATTTCGCGCAAAACTACACGAGGGCTATCTCTGTTAGTCGTCCCTAAATTAGCAGTGAAAGACGACAGGGATGACAACTAGCCATCACCATCTACCGCCAACTCTTGGGCTACTCTTTTACCAACGAATAGTGGGATTGACCATCACTTTATAACGCCCCCACCGCTGAAAGAGCGAGCGTATTTGGTGGGACGGGGATTCGAACACGTGACCCCATATTGCGAATCAAAGCCCTAACCACCTGGCCATACTGGGCCTAATGCGAGGAAGGAATCATCGTTAGCGGGCTGTTTGTAAAATACACTTTCCGATGCTCTATTTTATTTTTAAATTATGAATAGCGATTTGAATTTCTTACGATATCTAGAATCTAGCTTTTACAACAGCGTGGCAGAATTCGCACTAATTTTTAGGGTATGAGAGAGTAATTTCTATACCCTCACAGTAGTAGACGCAAATGTTGAAGATCTGGGTTTTTCAGCTCTACAGAACCATTTTCTCCAAGATGTTCACAAGTTCTACCGATATATGTGGCTGAGGTATTTCACGTGCCATTGTAAGGTGGATAAATGCGGTCCTGTTTGAGAATGAACACTTCTAATATTTCGTGAAAGAGGATCACAGTATGACCAATCCATTCAACTCTGAATTTTCACGAAAAACATTGTTGAATTATTTTAGCAGTAAAGTGTTTGTTTGTTTGTTTTTTTAGGTTAACAAATCGAGCATTTTATCAGGATAAAATATTTTCTCGTTTTAGCTTGAACATCGGAAAATTTTATGTTACTCGTAAACTGAGTTACATAAACAAATTATTTTGAAAGCTAAAATATAAAATCATAGAATTTAATGAAAAAAAAACAACAACATATTTACTTTATAATAGAAGCTCTAAAATAAACATACACAGTTATTTCATGTTGAGTACTGACACCGTGATGATAGTGTATTAAAAATTCATTATATTTAACATATGGGAAAAATGACAAAAAATGAATCATAAGTAACAGAATCAACACAGTTGATACTGAATTAGTTATGAGATGTTATAACTTCAAATTCACATTGAGATTCAACATGGCATAAGATATTATACACATTTATTTTTAATTTCCCTCTATATATCTACGATTTGTTATAACTACAATTATGATGATTAATCGAATCAGCTCACAATTATTCTGTTGATTTTTATTGTCAGCCAGCAGAGTGACAGTTGAATGAAAATTAGGCCGAGCATCGTGAATAAGTTCGAGGACTGCGTCAAAACGTAAAATCTTTGGAACAGTCTCATAAAGCAGGTGACTGACTCGAGTTATAATAGTATTTATAAATTCACGAAAAAATAATGCACGCCCTTTTAACTCCGTAAGATCATTACTAAAATCAACAGATGATCAAATAAGTCTAGAGAAACACCAATACAAGGAACATAGTTTTTTCACAAAATAAAACACTCCAAATCCTCAACATGTTTTTGAAAAATTGAGGTCAAGCTCTTATAAAACGTGGTTCATAAGGACAAAGAAAAGGTCTAAAACCTAATGACATATTACCATAAATATCAAGAAAATCACTAACTAAATGACTAAGTAAAGAACGGGTAGTAGTAGTAGATGTTGTTGTAACCGAGTGTAGATTTTCATCAATCTTGGTTTCCTGTCACAGATTATGTTCTTTTATACATTCCTTTAATTTCACTACTGCCCCATGGGGTCTTGGTTACTGGCATTTCAATAATTGTCTGTTGCAGAATGAGGGATATTTTGCTTCTATAACTCATGTTATAGACCGTAGTATAGGTTGTAGTAGTAATAACGTCGACATGTGTTTGTTAACTTGAAACAAACAGTTCGTAGTTTAACTCTCCATTGTAGCAAGCGGCGATCGTACAATCGTTTTAGTCGAGAACGGTCTGTGTAAAAAGTACTTTAACAACACGTGATTAATAGAACTTTCCTAAAATATACCTTCTCTAGATAAACGAATACTGGTCTTTAAAAATTAAATAATTAGCATCACACGTAAACGAATACTGGTCTTTAAAAATTAAATAATTAGCATCACTAAATTGAAAACTTTCAAAGAGATAAAAGAATATCGACTAGAACCAGAAGTATAGTGAACCGGAAATTTATCACTAGCAACATTCATGACATAATTAAGGTCTACAACAACCAAAAAATTCTTATGGTCAGGAAGAATTGACTTCAACCGAACAAAAAAAAACTCATGTAAAAAGGTACAAACTACCAGGAATACTAAACTGTTACTATTCTAACTTATGAGTCAAGACAATGAAGAATATAATTCCAACATAAGGGAGATCAATAAAATTGTCACGCTTTGTCTACCATCCAAGGTATTAGAAACAAAAATAATAATAACCAGTCCGCAAATAAAATCGTCAATGGTTAAGGCACATTTATAATTTATGTAGAATTTTTGTGAATGTAAAGATCTAGGACTCTTGTTTCGTCTTGAAATGTTCAACTACAATAAGTTTCAGTAGAGACTTACTATTTGTTTGTAATTAAGCACAAAGCTACACAATGGGCTATGTGTGCTCTGCCCACCACGGGTATCGAAACCCAATTCCAAGTCCGCAGATATACCGCTGTGCTACTGGGGGGCAGAGACTTATTCTTTTCTGTTTATACACAGGTGGAAACTCTTTCAATCGTTGATTAAGTCGTGCTGTAAAGCTACTTCGTCTGTACTAAGGGCACGTGTACAATCCATTGCTGCAACATATAACGTAGCTACATGTACAAGCTCATATTGTGTCTGATGTACCTTGTATACAAAGTTATCGTGTAATCACTCAGTTTCCCTGTCTATCTGCCATCATACAAGTAAGTTGAAAGAGTCCATACTCAGTTGTTTTATCCTAAAATTATGCGACATTTTATCAATCATGTTATTGAATTGTATTTACATTCTATCAACTGTTTTAATGATAATATGTAAGTTAAACATCTTTTAAAGTCGTTCTGTTTATAAATCCGTCTTCACAATCCTTCCCGAGAAAGTGTTTGATGCTGTCCAGTTATTTGGAACTTGTAATTTAATTCTTAAAGTTAAAGCTTTTGTATATTTATATCACAAATCTAAACATTTCAAACTTCAGTTAGGTTATAAAATCAGTTTGTTACCAGCTGAATAATGTAATTTACAAGTCTTATATTATCCGATGTTAACAAAGATGTGTTAATCAAGTTAACATCCCTAAAGTGTGAGCAATAAACATTCCCCATAACGATTTAGTATTGAAATATATGTATAAAGGGAAATCATTT
>NW_013766576.1:0-830 GCF_000517525.1 Limulus polyphemus
GTGAATGTGACAATATTTTGTATTGTTACTTAATCTTTTGTTATAAAGTGCAGGTGACAACATTTCATATTGTTACTTAATTATTTTATAAAATGAAGGTGACAACATTTGGTATTGTTACTTAATTGTTTTTTTTATAAAGTGAAGGTGATAACATTTCATATCGTTACTTAATCTTTTTTTTATAAAATGCATATTGTTACTTAATCTTTTTTTTATAAAGTGAATGTGACAATATTTTGTATTGTTACTTAATCTTTTGTTATAAAGTGCAGGTGACAACATTTCATATTGTTACTTACATACACAGAAAAACTACTGAAATTAACAAAATACTATAGAAAGAATGTTCTCATCCTACTTACATCCTTTTGTAGTAATGCTGATCATTTTCGGGAGTATCAGATTCCGTCGATTGTCATCTTTCCATTCCGAACCATTGAGAGTGACGTCATTCTTTGGATTTATAGCAAGGGTGTAGTTTGTGAACATTCTCAAGCCATTAATTTCTGTCTCATATTTCCCTCGTTCACGACTAATAATGACATCTTGATCGTAGCGTGAGGTCTTTTCCTCCTTTACAGGCAGAAAACGTTCTGAGCAACGAGGCAGAGAACTCCATTCAGAAACTTCACATAGGCTGACTCTGAACCCTTTTGGATTGGAAGGGTTAAAATACTTCCAGTGTAATTTAACAGAGTGGTAGCTGGGCTCAACAACTAAATCTAGGACGTCTGTAAATAATTAAAGACATTCACAGTAATTAATGTGTATAGACATATATATATATATATATATATGTGTGTGTGTGTATATATATATATATATAT
>NW_013766577.1:0-818 GCF_000517525.1 Limulus polyphemus
GTAAAAACCATGAACAGCAAACCTGTAAGATATTGTGTAAAAACCACGAACAACAAACATGTCAGATATTGTGTAAAAACCATGAACAGCAAACCTGTCATATACTGTGTAAGAACCAATGATCAACAAACCTATCATGTACTGTGTAAAAACCATGAACAGCAAACCTGTTAAATACTGTGTAAAAACCATGAACAGCAAACCTGTCAGATACTGTGTAAAAACCATGAACAACAAATCTGTCATATACTGTGTAAAAACCATGAACACAAACCTATCATATAATGTGTAAAAACCATGAACAGCAAACCTGTTAAATACTGTGTAAAAACCATGAACAACAAACCTGTCAGATACTGTGTAAAAACCATGAACAACAAACCTATCATATACTGTGTAAAAACCATGAACAGCAAACCTGTTAAATACTGTGTAAAAACCATGAACAGCAAACCTGTAAGATATTGTGTAAAAACCACGAACAACAAACATGTCAGATATTGTGTAAAAACCATGAACAGCAAACCTGTCAGATACTGTGTAAGAACCAATGATCAACAAACCTATCATGTACTGTGTAAAAACCATGAACAGCAAACCTGTTAAATACTGTGTAAAAACCATGAACAGCAAACCTGTCAGATACTGTGTAAAAACCATGAACAACAAACCTGTCATATACTGTGTCAAAAACCATGAACAACAAACCTATCATATAATGTGTAAAAACCATGAACAGCAAACCTGTTAAATACTGTGTAAAAACCATGAACAACAAATCTGTCATATACTGTGTAAAAGCCATGAACAACAAATCT
>NW_013766578.1:0-535 GCF_000517525.1 Limulus polyphemus
GGTATTCAGGAGTTAAAAGGTAGACTCGTTACGGTATACATAAGAACATTTATCTTAGTATTCAGGAGTTAAAAGGTAGACTCATTACGGTATACGTAAGAACATTTATCTTAGTATTCAGGAGTTAAAAGGTAGACTCATTACGGTATACGTAAGAACATTTATCTTAGTATTCAGGAGTTAAAAGGCAGACTCATTACGGTATACGTAAGAACATTTATCTTAGTATTCAGGAGTTAAAAGGTAGACTCGTTACGGTATACGTAAGAACATTTATCTTGCTATTCAGGACCTAAAAGGTAGACTCGTTACGGTATACGTAAGAACATTTATCTTAGTATTCAGGAGTTATATGGTAGACTCATTACGGTATACGTAAGAACATTTATCTTAGTATTCAGGAGTTAAAAGGTAGACTCATTACGGTATACGTAAGAACATTTATCTTGGTATTCAGGAGTTGAGAGGTAGACTCATTACGGTATACGTAAGAACATTTATCTTAGTATTCAGGAGTTAAAAGGTAGACTCGTTA
>NW_013766579.1:0-1137 GCF_000517525.1 Limulus polyphemus
GTACACAGTATAGTTAAATCTTGTGTCTTCTTATTGACAGTACACAGTATTGTTAAATCTTGTGTCTTCTTACTGACAGTACACAGAATAGTTAAATCTTGTGTGTTCTTATTGATAGTACGCAGTATTTATAAATCTTGTGTCTTCTTATTGACATTACACAATATTGTTAAATCTTGTGTCTTCTTATTTACAGTACACAGTATCGTTGAATATTGTGTCTTCTTATTGACAGTACACAGTATCGTTAAATCTTGTGTCCTCTTATTGACAGTACACACTATCGTTAAATCTTGAGTCTTTTTATAGATACTACTCAGTATTTCTAAATCGTGTGTCTTCTTATTGAGAGTACACAGTATTGTTAAATATTGTGTCTTCTTATTGACAGTACACAGTATAGTTAAATCTCGTGTATTCTTATTGACAGTACACAGTATTTATAAATCTTGTGTCTTCTTATTGACAGCACACAGTATAGTTAAATCTCGTGTCTTCTTATTGACAGTACACAGTATTGTTAAATCTTGTGTCTTCTTATTGACAGTACACATTATTGTTAAATCTTGTGTCTTTTTATTGACTGTACACAGTATTGTTAAATCTTGAGTCTTCTTATTGAGAGTAAACAGTATTGTTAAATCTTGTATCTTCTAATTGACAGTAGACACTATAGTTAAATCTTGTGTCTTCTTATTGACAGGACACATTATTGTTAAATCTTCTGTTTTCTTACTGAGAGTACACATTATCGTTAAATATTGTGTGTTCTTATTGATAGTACACAGTATTTATAAATCTTGTGTCTCCTTATTGACAGTACACAGTATCGTTAAATCTTGTGTCTTCTTATTGACAGTACACAGTATCGTTAAATCTTGTGTCTTCTTATTGACAGGACACATTTTGTTAAATCTTGTGTTTCTTATTGATAGTACACATTATCGTTGAATATTGTGTCTTCTTATTGACAGTACACAGTATCGTTAAATCTTGTGTCTTCTTATTGACAGGACACATTATTGTTAAATCTTGTGTTTCTTACTGACAGTACACAGTATTGTTAAATCTTGTGTCTTCTTATTGACAGTACACAGTATCGTTGAATATTGTGTCTTCTTATTGACAGTACACAGT
>NW_013766580.1:0-1362 GCF_000517525.1 Limulus polyphemus
CTTGACAAGATATCAAGGAAGTTTCAAACTAGAAAGAAGACTTTATATTGCTTGTAGGTTTGTGAAACTTTTGTTTATAAATCATTGTTTGTAATAACTATTTGTAATAACTGTTATCGTAAATTGTATTGTTGTGTGTATATTAAAATGTATTTGTGTTAAAAAAGAAAACGGCGTGTATCAATCTTGTTGGCAAATATCATAAACTGACTATATATCGGGTTTTACTTAACTACTGAATCCAAAGTACAATTTAACTACTAAGTTTAAATTTATAAGTTAATTCAATTTCAGGCTATTTGAAATTTTAATACATAACACTGCCAAAGGACAATACCTACAGAGAAGGTAGCCAAAGTGCCACTGGGTGAGATGCCTCTCATAGAAGAGCCATTCAGCAGAGTAGCTGTGAACTTGATCAGATCACTAACACCTGTATCTGATAAGGGCAACCATTATGTGCTGACAGTAGTTGACTATGCAACATGTTACCCAGAAGTCATAGCAGTGCTGAAAATAAAGATGGAGAGAGTAACAGAAGCCCTTCTGGGAATGTTCTGCAGAGTAGGCTTTCCAAAAGAAGTCTTGTGTGACAGAAAGACCCAGTTTACCTCAGAACTGATGTAAGAGGTGTGGAGGCTCATCAGCACGTGGCAGCTCTTTACCACCCCGTACAACCCCAGATGTAATGGACTTTGTGAAAGAGTCAACAGAGTATTAAAGAGCATGGTGAAGAAGATGTGCCAAGAGAGACCACACGACTGGGACAGGTACCTGCAGACAATATTATTTGCTGATCGAGAGGTCCCACAAGGAAGTACAAGATTTTTAACCCTTTGATTTGTTTGTTTGTTTGTAGTTAAGCACAATGCTACACAATGGGCTATCTGTGTTCAGCCCATCACGGGTGTCGAAACCCGGTTTCTAGTGTTGTAAGTCCACAGACATGCCGCTGTGCCACTGGGGGGCAGGTGAAAATAACAGAATATTAGAAAAATAAAACATCTGGCTGGAATTTTGCACATAACCTCAAGCGGACATAAGGTGTTTCAAAGTTAAAATTTAGAAAACTCATTAACTGTTTAGATGTGAACATACTGTGAGAGAGCAAGGCATGTAGTATTTGCAAAGTGCACTGTTAGTAATAACACCCATAAACAAGGGGATGATAGGTAAATTTATCGAGGACGGTACCATGTCTTTAAGGATTATTATGGTTATTATTAGAACAAGATGGATCCAATTTATGCTATTTTAAGTTACACAGATTCATTAGTTTTTGTTTTTTCACATTTCAATTTCAGTAAAGCTTGCGGCTACAACCGGTAACTTCCCTAAATAAAATACTTGTTCGGCCAGAAC
>NW_013766581.1:0-1774 GCF_000517525.1 Limulus polyphemus
TATTCAATATTATAATTATACTGGTCTATTTTTCCGATCCAACGTGCTAATTGTCCCTTTGGGTTCTTTAATGATCTTAACCTGCGTAAAGTAGCATGATCTGTCCTAATGGTAAACCTTGCACCATAGAGGTAAGGGTGGAAATATGTCAGACTCTTTACTATAGCAAGGAGTTCCCTCCGTGTTACACAGTAGTTCCTCTCTGGTCTACTCAAAACCCTACTGAAGTAGGTCACCACATGTTGGTTTTCGCCCACTTTCTGAGACAATACTCCTCCAATTCCGACATTACTAGCATCACAATCCAGTATGTACGGCAGTGAGGGATCTGGAAGCTTTAAAAGTGGAGCAGAGGCCAATTTTTCCTTCAACGTCTTGAAAGAATGCTGGCAAGAAACTGTCCATTCAAACTTCTGGCCTTTTTTAGTCAAATCATGTAGTGGAGCAGCTATGGTTGCAAAGTCCTTCACAAACTTGCGGTAGTAAGTACAGAGTCCCAAGAAATTTCTTAGCTCTCTCACATTGTCTGGTGTTGGCCAGTCATGCACTGCTTTCACATTATCAGGATCAGTTTGTACACCATTCTCACTAACAATTTAGCCTAATTAAAGTACTTCTTTCTGGAACAAATGACATTTTATGGGATGGAGTTTGAGGTTTGCTGCTTTCAAACGCTTGAATACTTCCTCCAGCCGGGACATTTCCTCGTCAAAAGCTGTTGCAAATACAATAACATCGTCCAGATACACTAGAGCTATCCTCCATTGTAGGCTTTCCAATACTCGTTCCACCAGCCTCTCAAATATTACTGGAGCATTACTGAGCCCGAATGGTCTGGCAATACCGAGTGATGGACCTTGGCCATAACTAAATGCTGTCTTGGGTCTATTTGCTTCAGCCATTTTTACTTGATGGAAACCTGACTTTAAGTCCAGAGTTGAAAGCCACCTGGCTCCACTTAGGGCATCAAGAGTATCATTAATTCTTGGCAGTGGGTATGAGTCTTTTTCGGTTATGCTTTTAAGAGCCCTGAAGTCCACACAGTAACGTTGGGTCCCATCCTTCTTCTAGACTAATATGACGGGAGCTGACCAGGGACTATCTGACGTCTCGACTATCCCTTCCTTAATTAGACCATCTATGACATTCTCTATCTCTTGTCGCTTTGCTGGAGCTATTCTCCTTGGAGGGATTCTTTATTGGACGGTGATTGCCTGTGTTTATTCTGTATTCTACAAGGTTTGTGCAGCCTAGGTCCTGATCTCCTTTCAAAAAGACGTCAGTATAATTTGCCAAAAGTTCTTTTACCTGAAGAGCCTGTGATGATGACAAATGGACTATGCTCTTCTTATAGAGGTCAGTCAAATATTCTGGAAGTGTATGTCCTTTCTTTACAGTTGTATTCCTTGCTTTAACATTGACTGGCACACACCCAACAATGCCCCTTTCTTAAGTGTCTGATCACATTTAGAGAAATTGGCCACTGTTATAGGTACTACTTGATGATCTGCTACAAGTGAACTTCCAATCTTCAAATCTGCTGGCCTGGATGGGTCTTCCACTGCTTTTACAAGCATTGGGTTTCAATGGGGATGTTCTTTTATCCTTCCCCAAATTATCTTCTCTGACATAGGGGGTATTGTAGTTGATTTAAGTGCTGTGACATGCAGATCAACGGATGTAGCAACACTTACTGGAATCTGGCCTCTGTTGTTTCCAATCGTCATTTTATCAAAGTGAACTACACACTTCCTCGGTAGTAGATAGTCCAATC
>NW_013766582.1:0-831 GCF_000517525.1 Limulus polyphemus
GCAGAAGTTACAATGATGCAGCACTTGTGCACTCATGTTACCGTATCCAATAATAGAAAACCTCACTTTAGTCTTTTCAAAGTGACCTGTTTTGGCTGTGTTTTAGTAGACTATTATTTTGTAAAATACAGTCACATTTCAATTATTATACATTATATATGTATATAGATTGTTGCTATTTTGAAATAAGTTCTTAAACTTATTTTTCTTAAAGCATAGAACAGTAAATAAAGTTATGACCTTTGTACTTGGTTGCTGCTTGCCATAGGTTGTTAAGCCTTTTAAAATTTTGCACATGGAGGATACGAAACAAAATATTAGTTTCTTAGGTTTTATATATACATTTTAATAACTAAAAAATCATAAATTACTATATTAATACCATAGAATTCCATTATAATTTATCAAGCTTAGTCACTAAGCTGAACTTCAGTCTATAAAAATATGAAATTTCGAGCAGACTAAGACACCACGTACTTCCTTGAAATCTGGGTTTGTAAAAGAGAGAGATGGCATCCAAAGACGTTAAAATGGCTGAGAGAGCCACTATGGGGACATTCTGAGCTTCCAATTGGTTATTTATGTCATATATAGAAGTAAATGTAAAATAAGGGAGCATTTCCAAAAATGGAAAGAGATGGATGGGGTGCCACTGTGTTCTATTTATTACATGAGCAATATCTTAGCAAATAGAAAAGATAAGAGGCTCTTATTTTATATTCTAGCCTGTCAATATTTGTAATTTCAGTTCCTAATTTGTATGAAAATATGGACTTAGTGTTTTGACATCACAAACATCTAATTGATGCTGCATTCAACATACCATGTGAC
>NW_013766583.1:0-1203 GCF_000517525.1 Limulus polyphemus
TATAATCAAGACAGATCTTGGGGTTCTGTTCTGTAAAATATACTGACATGAACTATAATCAAGACAGGTCTTTGGGTCCTGTTCTGTAAAATATAAAGACATGAACTATAATCAAGACAGATCTTTGGGTTCTGTTCTGTAAAATAACTGACATGAACTATAATCAAGACAGATCTTTGGGTTCTGTAAAATATACAGACATGAACTATAATCAAGATAGATCTTTGGGTTCTGTTCTGTAAAATATACAGACATGAACTATAATCCAGACAGATCTTTGGGTTCTGTAAAATATACTGACATGAACTATACAGAAGTTACGTGTCTGCGTTCAGTTTAAATGATACATAAAATGAACCATACTCGAATAATATATTTCGATTTCATTCTATATGATATATAATAGCAGGAACTATACTGCAATCAGATCTATGATTGATCCTGTTGTAGATAACATGAAATGTATTGAAGCCATATGTTTTATATAATATACAGAGGTCAAGTAAATAGATTCAGATGCACGAGTTATATCGAATAAGATGTCTGAGCTTCGTCCTCTTTTCTATGTAATATACTAACATACTTTATTCAGATGCCCAGGGTTACATTCTATATAACATCCATACATGTACTACTTTATTCAGATGCCCAGGGTTACATTCTATATAACATCCATACATGTACTACTTTATTCAGATGCCCAGGGTTACATTCTATATAACATCCATACATGTACTACTTTATTCAGATGCCCAGGGTTACATTCTATATAACATCCATACATGTACTACACTCGAATCGGATATTTGAGTTTTGTTCTGTATGTTATATTGATATGAAATTTCTGGAATCAGATTCCTAATGAGCTTGTTCTATATAGTACACTGATAGGAATTAGATGTTGGGGTTCTGTTCCGTATGATATATACATTAAAATGAACTATACTTGAGTCACATCTTCAATGGGTTCTATATAACATTCAGACGTCTGGCTTCCGTTTTATATAGCATTCGGACGTCTGGCTTCCGTTCTACATAACGTTCAGACGTCCGGCTTCCGTTCTATATAACATTCAGACGTCTGGCTTCCGTTTTATATAGCATTCAGATGTCTGGCTTCCGTTCTACATAACATTCAGACGTCCGGCTTCCGTTCTACATAACATTCAGACGTCCGGCTTCCGTTCTATATATATATATATA
>NW_013766584.1:0-831 GCF_000517525.1 Limulus polyphemus
ACCACCAATAAGTCAGCTTCGGGAAACCAGTAGTGGTTGTGAAAGTCCCAACAGGAAAGCTGGATGGCCAAAGGTGCAACTTTATCATAGATTCTGCATCTCAGCAAACCCTTGTGAGTATCAAGGTGCTGGATCACAAAGGAGTACCAGAAGCCATAAAGAAGCTTTGTGGTGTGACAGGACATTCTGCAAGGTTGTGGGGACCAGTGTGGATACATATTGAGCTCATAGGCATGAAGGACAGACACAAAGTATACTTGGCTGACATTGAAGACCAATGCATATTAGGGTTGGACCACTTATTACCGAGAAAATGTGTAATTAACTTCGATAAAATGACGTTTGGGAACAAAAAAGGCCAAATTCTGGCAAGTGTTGCTGCATCTATTGATTTGCATGTCACAGCACTTAAATCGATTACAATACCCCCTATGTCAAAGAAGATAATTTGGGGTAGAGTAAAAGAACATCCCCAAGGAAGCCTGATGCTTGTGGAAGCAGTGGACGACCCATTCAGGCCAGCAGACGTGAAGATTGGAAGGTCACTTGTGGCAGGTCATCAAGTAGTGCCCATAACAGTAGCTAATTTCTCTAAATGTGAGCAGACACGTAAGAATGGGGCATTGTTGGGTGTGTGTGTGCCAGGAGGTAGAGCTAGTCAATGTTAAGGCAAGAAATACAACCATAAAGAAAGGACATCCTCTCTCAGAACATTTAACTGACCTCTATAAGAAGAGCATAGTCCATTTGTTATCATCACAGGCTCTTCAGGTTAGGGAACATTTGGCGAATTACGCAGACGTCTTTTCAAAAGGAGATCATGACCTCTGC
>NW_013766585.1:0-828 GCF_000517525.1 Limulus polyphemus
TCATCTAATTGAAGAAACTCTGGTCAGCAAGTCCACAAAGTTAGCAAGTGATTTAACATTACTTGTACACTGCTTTTCCTCCTTATTTACCTTTCATTCGAACTTTAAGATTGTCACTGAATTTTCCAATCTGGAATCGTTGAAAATTCCTAGTTAGTAGTTAATATAGTTTAGAAGGTGGAACTGCTCGGGTTTTTATGTTTGAAGGACTGGGTTTTTTCAATTTATATTTTTTTCGAATTTTGCGATTTGTAATGATTGGAATTTTCTACTTTCTATTAGGTTTTCTCGTATGGAAATTCAGCTTATTTCTGTCCGAAGTAGCTACAGTTGTTATATTTTGAAAATATTCACGTTGGAGCTATTAGTAATTTCCAGTTTGATGTTATTGAAATTTTTGCTTTTCTTAACTATTTCAAAAATTTTCCAGTTGATGTACATAAAAATTTTCAGTTTAGAATTATTGTAAATTTCAAACTTAATCTCATTTAAATTTTTCAATTTAGAGATATTGTAAATTAAAAACTTGACCTCATTTAAATGTTTCAGTTTGGAGTAATTGTAAATTAAAAACTTGACCTCATTAAAATGTTTCAGTTTGGAGTTATTGTAAATTAAAAACTTGACCTCATTTAAATGTTTCAGTTTGGAGTTATTGTAAATTAAAACTTGACCTCACTCAAATGTTCCAGTTTGGAGTTATTATAAATTAAAAACTTGACCTCACTCAAATGTTCCAGTTTGGAGTTATTGTAAATTAAAAACGTGACATCATTTAAATGTTTCAGTTTGGAGTGACTGTAAATTAAAAACTTGACCTCATTAAAA
>NW_013766586.1:0-830 GCF_000517525.1 Limulus polyphemus
GTTGATAAGGGTAGCAAAATCACCGTTTATAGCTTACACGATTATAAATGATTCGCAATAGACTTTTGTCTTCACTGTTCTCTGTTTTTGGTGCGTCGCCTTTTACAGGATTTTCTCAACAATACAGAACTATATTTAACCGGTTACGGAAGTGGATATATTGCGTTCACGAATATTCTACAATCTTGGAGAATTGGCGGGAGTTTCGCCATACGTAACTAACACGGTAAGCTATACACGCCCTCAAATATAAACTTATTCGAAACAAACGTTGACATTAAAATAAATATATAACAAATTCGTTATATGCAACACATATCTGATACTACAAGTCACGCCTATTTCTAAATACAAATTCAATCCAAACAACGTTAATATTAAAAATAAATACATAATAATAAATTCGTTACAAATTATATTAAACTAATTTTGAATACCCAAGACACATTGACCACCACAGCAAATATAAAGTTGTGGTTGTAGGCATGTATCATAGCCATGTTTTGATATGTGTAATACCATGTGTAAACGATTAGTGTAATACCACCTGTTACGCATTAAAATTTCAAATGGTCTGTAACCGAGTTAAATGATACTTTACATTTATTATTTAAATTGTACTTTGGATTTAGCAGTTAAAGGAAAGCCGATATATAGTCAGTTTATGATGTTTGCCAACAAGATTGATACACACACAGTTTTCTTTTTGAGCACAAATACGTTTTAATATACACACAACAGTACAATTTACAATATTATTACAAATAGTTATTGCACACAATTATTTATAAACAGAAGTTTTACAAACAGTATAAACTCTTCCTTTTAGT
>NW_013766587.1:0-830 GCF_000517525.1 Limulus polyphemus
GTAATGGAGATAAAGAACATGTTTGATTTATTATCCAGAACTATTCTGGTTATTGTAATGAAGATGAGGAACATGTTTGATTTATTATCCAGAACTATTCTGGTTGTTTACTGGAGTTGAAGGACATGTTTGATTTATGTTCCAGTGTTATTCTGGTTGTTGTAATGGAGATAAAGAACATGTTTGATTTATTATCCAGAACTATTCTGGTGGTTGTAATGGAGATGAGGGACAAGTTTTATTTATGTTCCAGTGTTATTCTGGTTGTTGTAATGTTAGTCATTAAAGTGATTTTAAACTTAAGTTTTTATAGAAACTTTTGAGTGTTTAATTAAGCAATATCGTTTTATGTTTGAAAATCAGTAATTCACAATGCATAATACGTGTCAGATTTGTTTCGGTCTGTAAGAGTAAAGAAATAAAGCAACGGTCCCATATCTTCCTTATCTCTGTTTGTAAGAGTAAAGAAATAAAACAACGATCCCATATCTTCATTGTCTCGGTTTGTAAGAGTAAAGAAATAAAACAAAGGTCCCATACCTTCCTTGTCTCGGTCTGTAAGAGTAAATAAATCAATCAACAGTCCCAAATCTTCTTTGTCTCAATCTGTAAGAGTAAAGAAATAAATCAACAGTCCCAAATCTTCTTTGTCTCAATCTGTAAGAGTAAAGAAATAAATCAACAGTCCCAAATCTTCCTTGTCTCGGTCTGTAAGAGTAAAGAAATAAATCAACAGTCCCAAATCTTCTTTGTCTCAATCTGTAAGAGTAAAGAAATAAATCAACGGTCCCATATCTTCCTTGTCTCGGTCTGTAAGAGTAAATAAATCA
>NW_013766588.1:0-830 GCF_000517525.1 Limulus polyphemus
AAATATCAACTGATGATCAGAAAGATACGGTACTTTAACAACCAAACTGTTTCATTTATCTATGATGGTTTACCAAGGGTTGTAACTATAAACTGATGATCAGAAAGATACGATACTTTAACAACCAAACTGTGTCATTGATCTATGATGGTTTACCAAGGGTTGAAAATATAAACTGATGATTAGAAAGTACAGTATTTTAACAACCAAACTGTTTCATTGATCTATGATGGTTTACCAAGGGTTGAAAATATAAACTGATAATTAGAAAGTACAGTATTTTAACAACCAATCTGTTTCATTGATCTATAATGGTTTACTAAGGGTTGAAAATATAAACTGATGATTAAAAAGTACAGTATTTTAACAACCAAACTGTTTCATTGATCTATGATGGTTTACTAAGGGTTGAAAATATAAACTGATGATTAGAAAGTAAAGTACTTTAACAACCAAACTGTGTCATTGATCTATGATGGTTTACCAAGGGTTGAAAATATAAACTAATGATTAGAAAGTACAGTATTTTAACAACCAAACTGTTTCATTGATCTGTGGTGGTTTACCAAGGGTTTAAAATATAAACTGATGACTAGAAAGTACAGTATTTTAACAGCTAAACTGTTTCATTGATCTATGATGGTTTAACAAGGGTTGAAAATATAAACTGATGACTAGAAAGGTACAGTACTTTAACAACCAAACTGTTTCGTTGATCTATAATGGTTTACCAAGTGTTGAAATTATAAACTGATGATTAGAAAGTACAGTATTTTAACAACCAATCTGTTTCATTGATCTATAATGGTTTACCAAGTGTTGAAAATATA
>NW_013766589.1:0-1482 GCF_000517525.1 Limulus polyphemus
CAGTGAGGGGAGTACATAGGGAGACAGCTGGTGTTAAGGCAGGCAGTGAGGGGAGTACATAGGGAGACAGCTGGTGTTAAGGCAGGCAGTGAGGGGAATACATAGAAGAGGTGAACACACAGGGACAAAAGAATAGCCACAATAATTTCTTGGGGAAATTAACTGTGTGACGATTGTCGTGGTAACACGTATTACGAGATGTAATAAATACGTATTACGTAAGATCACGTGTTTAATTCAATGCCATGTTTGCATGTATTATGTGATTACTTGTCACCAAAGTACTTATCATTTGACATCATTATTTTATCTTGTGACAGTAACGGTTATAATAAGCACTTAATATTGTTATCACCGTGTGTGTTTGAAAAAGTTTTATAATTACAGGACTGCCAACTTTTAGGACTATTTTTGGGTGAGACTTGAAAAGTGAACATTTCTGCACGCGGTAAAGTGCTGCGAATTCTGAAGGCGGCTGTGGGGGGGGGGGGGCATTCTCCCCTAGAAAATGTTTGATTCAGTAAAGGAAAATGGTGGATTTCCTGAATAAATGTGTTGCTGGATTTGACCTCGATCCAGCCGACCAACCAATCGCAATGCGTTAAAGAATTATGCACGAGCCTCACTTTCAACTCATCATTGTAATTTTTAGCATTTTTATGAACAGTGAAGAAAACTAGGGTTACTAGGAAAACAACAGTGATCCACCCCTATACAAAACAAGAAACAAATAGCGTTCCCATCTCAAGTGGAAGAGTTTGTTTGTTTGTTTGTTTTTGAATTTTGCGCAAAGCTACACGAGGGCTATCTGCGCTAGCCGTCCCTAATTTAGTAGTGTAAGACTAGAGGGAAGGCAGCTAGTCATCACCACCCACCACCAACTCTTGGGCTACTATTTTACCAACGAATAGTGGGATTGACCGTCACATTATAACGCCCCCACGGCTGAAAAGGCGAGCATGTTTGGTGTGAGAGGGATTCGAACCCGCGACCCTCAGATTGCGAGTCGAGTGCCTTAACCACCTGGCCATGCCGGGGCCCACGTGGAAGAGAGCAGTTCAGCAAAGTACCGTATTTTTCGGAATATAAGACGTACCCTTATTTTGAAGACAAAGTTTAGGGGGGGGGAAGCTAAAGTCTCATTTGAAAGATTTTTATTGAACAAAAATTCAATTTGATACTTTAAAAATTAGTATATATTGTTCTAAACACATAGAGCTCAAAACATCAAAATAATGAAATACCGTAAATAAAAAAAGGTTTACTGTTATTTAGTTTGGTTCAAAACCTACAAAATCTTCATTGCTTTCACTGTAATTTATTTTTTTTATTATTTAGGGACCATTATAAATAGTTATGTTTTTAAATGAAAAACTACTATTGTTATAAATAACACATTCAGTTGAACTAAACTATGCATGCCTATTTAAATATATTTACATATGGCTTGTGTATATCGTATATATATATATATATATTATT
>NW_013766590.1:0-831 GCF_000517525.1 Limulus polyphemus
CTCCAACCAAGATAAAGACTTTTGTTTCATTTTTCCAAGTTATTTGAAACAGATTTCACTTTTCTTCATCTTTAGAATATCTGTTTGTTAGTCAGAAGTTGTAGGTTTAGTTTCTACACTTAATTGTATACTGTGATTGTGAGATGGATACTGTAGGGAAGTGGATAACCTGTTTGAATCCACGGAACTCGACTGGCATCAAATTTGTGTCATGGAAACCCTTCACAGCATTCGTTACAATAAACATTACTACAACACTATATCAACAGAGTACGTATATTTAATGTAGCTATATATCCATACACGTACATTCAAAGCATGAACAGTTACTAAGGCATCTATAATGAGAAGTGTTCTCTCTCAAATAATAACAGTTTACACGACTCAATCACCTGTTTGTACCTAGCATTGTTCACTAATTTAAAACAATGTAGTGACTTGTTATGTTATGAAACCTGCTATACTAATAAATAATTATGATGTGGTCAGATTGTAATTATGTGACTGGTATGTATTTATACATTAGAATATGTGAACCCTTGCATTCTTCAAAACCCTGGTTTAAAAGCACTGCTGTAGATGACTGATTTAATAAGGTTTTGGAACAACCACTTTTACTTCAGGTTGACGATTTTATAAAAGTTAAAGTCTAGTGTGAGTGTAAACATTTGTTAAAGTTTTAGTGGCGAACAGAGTAAATATAGAAAATTTATACATAGAAGAACTAAGCCTATAATACAACAGCTTTAAGCTGGTACTGCAACTGAACGAGACAAATTACTTTTCTAGTGATATCTCTCTGCATGCTGTAGCTGTTATAGTTACATTTCA
>NW_013766591.1:0-830 GCF_000517525.1 Limulus polyphemus
ATAGAAAAAAAAGAAGAAAAATAGGAAACGAGAGGCGGAAAATACAACTAAAGCTTAGCAGATTTGATGGCAGCAATACAAAAACAAGAAAAGAAACAAGAAGAACGAGAAAAGAAACAAGAAGAACGAGAAGAGAAATTACAGCAGTTGTTAGAGGAAAAAGAAAAGAAACAAGAAGAACGAGAAATTAAACAAGAAGAGAAATTACAACAGTTGTTAGAGGAAAAAGAAAAGAAACAAGAAGAGAGACAACAGCAGTTGCAAGAAAACCTACAACAATGGCAGCTCGAACAGCAAAATAAACAAGAGAGATTACAAGAGTTGTTGGAGGAAAAAGAAAAGAAACAAGAAGAGAAATTACAGCAGTGGTTGGAGGGAAAAGAAAAGAAACAAGAAGAACGAGAAAGGAAACAGGAAGAAAGTATCCAACAGTTGCAGGAAAGTCAACAACAGTGGCAAGAAGTACAAATGGAAAACATCAGTCAATTTAAAAGCGAATTAGATGCGTTAAAGAACGATTTGTTGTGTGTTACACAAGGAGGATACATTGACCATCGACTTAATCAGCCACAAACAATGGCAAGCCCCTTACAGAGCCCGCAGCTAAACCCTAATGCAGACATATTCAGTCCCGTTAGAAGTCACATCCCAGATATGAATGTCAGTAATAGAAGTGATCCAGTGCGAAGGAAGCCACAGGAATTCGATGGGAAGGCACCGTGGGACGCATATAGAGCACAATTCGAGCTACTGGCAGAGATGAATGGATGGACAGAGGAACAGAAAGCTGTATATCTGGCTAACGAGCTTGAAGGGACAACCACTGGAAA
>NW_013766592.1:0-827 GCF_000517525.1 Limulus polyphemus
TGTTGCCCGGCACGGCCAGGTGGTTAGGTCCCACCAAACATGCTCGCCCTTTCAGCCGTGGGGGCGTTATAATGTGACGGTAAATCCCACTATTTACTAATAGCCCAAAAGTTGGCGGTGGGTAGTGATGACTAGCTGCCTTCCCTCTAGTCTTACACCGCTAAATTAGAGACGGCTAGCGCAGATAGCCCTCGTGTAGCTCTGCGCGAAATTCAAAACAAACAATCAAACCTTACTGTCGCTGAATGACTGCTTTCCCTTTGGTCTGAAGTTCAAAATTATGGACAGTTATACCTGAGCCCTGGAAGTACCTCATGTGTAAATAGGATGCTGTTCAGATTGAAAATACGCATACCATAAAATTAGTTTGCTTGTAAAGAAACATAAATTGAAATAGAATGTGTATTTGTTTATTTCCCCGTCTTCTGTTCTGGCCCACTAAAATTACTCTTAACTAAAAGCTTTAAAGTCATTATTCAATTTCTATTGTGCATATTGGTCTATAGAAGACATTTCAATACTAGAAATAAAATACCTTATAACACCAAGTTGCTGTTTTTATTTAATTGGACACTCAACGTTTTGAGTGACGACAGAATAGGAATATCTTACTGGCAGTGACGACAGAATATGGATATCTCACTGGCAGTGACGACAGAATAGAGTGACGACAGAATAGAAATATCTTACTGGCAGTGACGACAGAATAGGAATAACTTACTGGCAGTGACGACAGAATATGGATATCTCACTGGCAGTGACGACAGAATAGGAATAACTTACTAGCAGTGACGACAGAATATGGATATCTTACTGGCAGTGACGAC
>NW_013766593.1:0-831 GCF_000517525.1 Limulus polyphemus
TCGTACTTGTTCAGTAGAGGCAAGTGCCGTACATGTTCAGTAGAGGCAAGTGTTATATATGTTCAGTAGAGGTAAGTGTCGTATATGTTCAGTAGAGGTAAGTGCTGTGCATGTTCAGTAGAGGTAAGTGTCGTACATGTTTAGTAGAGGTAAGTGTTGTATATGTTCAGTAGAGGTAAGTGTCGTACATGTTCAGTAGAGGTAAGTGTCGTACATGTTCAGTAGAGGTAAGTGTTGTACATGTTCAGTAGAGATATGTGTCGTACATGTTCAGTAGAAGTAAGTGTCGTACATGTTCAGTAGAAGTAAGTGTCGTACTTGTTCAGTAGAGGTAAGTGTCGTACATGTTCAGTAGAAGTAAGTGTCGTACATGTTCAGTAGAAGTAAGTGTCGTACTTGTTCAGTAGAGGTAAGTGTCGTACATGTTCAATACAGGTAAATATTGCGTATATTCAGTAGAAGTAAGCGTTGTATATTATCAGTACAGACAAGTATCGTTTAATCTTGTCTAACCTGCTCAAAGATACTTTACGTGTACTAACAGATATATAAATATATGATTATTATAATTATCATTTATTCATCTTAACAGATACCCCAAAATATCTAAATGACAATAATGATATTAAAGTTGATATATAACTTTGAGATACTAGATAGATGTATATTTAACGCATCAGAATGTCTTGGGTACTCCTGAATAATGTACATGGTCAATAATTGACTGTGTTGTATGTATTCACTAAAGTCCTGAAAAGCATTTAAGCTGCTCAATTTCAATACTAGAGAAAGGAACTCCTGTATTACTATTGGATATTATAAAGAGACGAG
>NW_013766594.1:0-831 GCF_000517525.1 Limulus polyphemus
TCCCAAATTCTGCGAAATTTGCCGCTGACTTATTCCACCATCCGCTTGACCAACTCTCCTTCCTCTAACAAAATCTGACAATTCGAGAGAACCTTGAGTTCTAAGCATGTTGTAGCACAAGATAATTAGTGTGCGGACCATTTTCATTTATATAGTGCTCTGTGAACACAAATTAGTTAGCATAAATCAGTTAAGTGACGAAAAATTAGGTGTCTTCTTATTTGTGACCACTCAGTGTGTATATACGCTATTTAAAACTAGAATGGTAACCTCATTGTTCCTTTCTGCAAGATGATCCTGCGGAAATAGATGGATATAGACAGATATAAATTCGTGGCGATTGTTATGTTCAAATTCGAGATACAGAACGAATTTTAGTGAGGAGAACCCACATCGTTGCTTCTTTCTTCCGTGCAAATGGATTGATATAAATATACATTCTTGGCAACTATTATGTCCAAATCCAAGACACAGAGGAAGGGTGTTTCATGAAAACCCAAATATGAGTATATTCCTCAAAGATGTAATTCTGGAAGACAGTTCATCAAACTGAAATTTGATCCGTTCGGTCAGTATCAACTATTAACTGTCAGTTCGCTCGTGAGACCCATCACAACCTATTCCACTGAATATCTATGCTGCTGTGCATGTATCATCTGTTCTGACCAATTTGCATAGCCTTTCATTTTGCTTCTCTAAATTGTCACCAGTCTGGCGCAAACTGCTTTCTATCCAGGTGAGTTTCGAAGCAGAAGCAGTGAGTTCCGGAAGGGATGATATACAGTGGTGGGATTCAAATATTTTAACAACAAATATTAGATATTAAAAAAA
>NW_013766595.1:0-831 GCF_000517525.1 Limulus polyphemus
GTACGGGTTCAGTAGATTTGACCGATCTTGCAACCACCATAAAAATTAGGAAATAAATATAAATTATGTCTCCTTCATTCTAGAATGAACACAAATTATAACATGAAAATATAAATGTTTAGATAAAATAGCTTAAATCTCATAACATTATACATTTATTATTTTTATTATATTGACCTGTGCCTGGTTAACAATACAGAAGTTACGACGACGTGCTAACGTGTACTCATGTTTCCATACCAAATAACATAAAGGTGACCTTTGGTCTGTACAAAGTAACTTGTTTTTGCTGTGTTTTACTCGACTAGTATTTTGTAAAATACAGTCATATTTCAATTATTATACATTATACATGTATATAGATTATTGCTATTTTGAAATAAGTTCTTAAAGTTACTTTTCCTAAAACATAGAATAGTAAATAAAGAGGTAAAGCAAACAATTATCTCTTCTAGTTACAATTTTTGTACTTGGTTGCTGCTTGACAAAGGTTGCTAAGCCTTTAAATATTTTGCATGTGGAGGATATGAAACCAAATAATTTTTTAAGGTTTCATATATATATATTTTTGAATAACTAAAAAATCATAAACTACTACATCAATACCATAGAATTCTACTATAATTTATCAAGTTTAATAACTAAGATGTATTTGGGTCTTAAAAGATATGAAATTTCAAGCAGGCTAAAGACACAATCTACCTCATTGAAATCTTCGTTTAAAAGAAAGAAATGGTACTAGGAACATTAGAAAAGCTGAGAAAACTACTAGGGGGACATTCTGAGCTTCTGATTGGTTATTCGTGTCATGTATAGAAGTGTATATAAGGG
>NW_013766596.1:0-832 GCF_000517525.1 Limulus polyphemus
GGATGTTCAGTTATTTCTCAATAGATGGAGAAAAAATACTTGGAATTTCAATTATCTCTCAATAGATGGAGAAACAAATAATAAGGAAAAATACTTGGAAGTTCAGTTATCTCTCAATAGATGAAGACTGTACTTAACTATTATTAAGAACCTTTACTTAAAACACAATAGAAATAAGTTATATCACTACCTTATATTTGCACAAAAAAACACGTATTTATGCTCGTCCAATAACTATCAATTTAAATCCCTTTGTGTTCATTCCAGAATGTTTATTTCATAATTTTTATGGTGGTTGCGAGATCGTTCAAAATTTCCGGACCCGAACAGAAATTGATCACTGAAGACAATATATAGAATATAAAGTTTTCTCTTAGGAAACGTTTGGTAATTATTTGGACATTATAAAAATTTCGCATATGAAAGTTCAAAATTTTCTGATGCACAAAAGTATTTTTAATGTTAAGATGAAAATTACTTTGCCTGACAGATAGGCAAGATGTGAAAAAATTGCCCGCCCGATTTTTATATAAGAGCAATGTTATTATTTTTTCCTATTACTCGCGTTTTTCTGAGAAAATGACAAAAAGGAAAAACCACTACTCAGGAGAATTACTTCTACATTTCATAATAGTTTCGGTTACCGTCGCTAGATGGCAGAACATAATACTTTTTATGTTAACTACGACATTTTGGGACTTTTACTTCACAACAATGATATCTGACAAACCAATTTCGCTAAAAATAAGTAAATAAATAAAGAATAAATTAAATTAATATTTAATGTATCAAACACCCGAAGTATCTTTGCAAGTGAACGATCTGTATACAA
>NW_013766597.1:0-830 GCF_000517525.1 Limulus polyphemus
CCCAACAGATCTCATCTTAAGATTCTCAACCTCCCCTATGCATCCCTCCCGATGTGGGTCAACGGTAACTCTAAAGGTTTATAACGCTTAAAAAAAATGGGTTTCGATACTCGTGGTATGCCTCAGCACAGATAGCCCATTGGGTAGCTTTTTGCTTAACAACAAACAAACAAACTTTCTACTAATATTAACTCACGTTTCACATTATCTTGAACAAAGTGATACTGGACATTAATAAAATAAACGATAAGGTAAGTTCTGATTTTGCATATTTAAATAAAAAAGTAAAATCATAAATATGTTCTAGAGTTATATGTAGGTTTATATTTGATATTTTTCTAGTAAAATTAAATATTTTTATTTGTCTTACGAAGGTAAATACGTGTTTTATGTACCGCCTTAATATGAAAATATCGCGTAGGTTATCAGTTTCTTATTATTTTGACTATTTTTAAAATTTCCTAAACTGTTAAACAAATACTAAATTGTTCATAGATGATCATTGTCAACATTGGTCATGGACGAGACGATCTCAGCTGTCCGTTTTTACGAAAACGACTGAAAAGAAATATGCAAAACTCATTGCATAATGTTCTTAACTATTCTTGGAAATAGCACAATTAGTGTTACTAATCTAAATTGAAAGTCACTGCTCAATTTCTGTCACAATTAGTGACGGATTGGGCCCCCTTTGGGGACATTGGCAAAGGCTTATTGGGGCACTCCACTGGTTTGTTTGTTTGTAGTTAAGCACAAAGCTACATAAAGGGCTATCTGTGCTCTGACCACCATGGGTATCGAAACCCGGTTTCCAGCGTTGTAAGTCCGCA
>NW_013766598.1:0-1108 GCF_000517525.1 Limulus polyphemus
GATTGTTCAGTTTATATTATACTTATGCAGTACCTCTGTGGATTGTTCACTTTATATTATATTTATGCAGTACCTCTGTGGATTGTTCAGTTTATATTATACTTATGCAGTACCTCTGTGGATTGTTTAGTTTATATTACATTTATGCAGTACCTCTGTGGATTGTTCAGTTTATATTATATTTATGCAGTACCTCTGTGGATTGTTCAGTTTATATTATACTTATGCAGTACCTCTGTGAATTGTTTAGTTTATATTATATTTATGCAGTACCTCTGTGGATTGTTTAGTTTATAGTATATTTCCAATAGAAATTAGGACAGGGAATAATTCATGTTATCAGTTTCATTACTCCATTTGTAAGATTATAAAAATATTTAATTTTTATGTAAAATTTCCACATAGAATTTCGTTTCCTTTGTTTAATTGTATTTACAGTAATTCGTCTGTAACTTTTTAAACTTAACGACATAAAAATATAATATCATGAAACTTGGCGTCCCAAGTTAATTCGAAATTCCCATCGAAGTTTGGTTTCTCATCGGCAGGTAGAGCTACTGTAAAGCGTTGTAATAAGGATACGAAATATAGAAACATTTCAACTAGAGACAACTCACGTTTAGAAAAAAACAACCAACGAATGTTTATACTTTTCCTGGTAAAAAGAAACACAGTAAAATGTTGGGACAAAATAATCAAGATTTCAATGTTCTAAGTTTTAATTAGTAAAACTTTTTAATTACATTTTTCACGCAAAGTTAAACTCGTCCAAATTATACACAGAAAATTAACCATTCCCAGTGTTATATGAGGCATGCGTACTTTATACCGTTTGATTACTTTTCTCCAAGGACAAGTTGAGTCATCATTTTAAACTTGTACTGCTTGCTGAACTACTCACCTGAAGCAGGTTGAGTTGATAGTCAGGTTTGTTTCTCGGTATTTATTATAATATTAAATGATAATTATAAATAATGTGTCGAATTATCCCTAATTATGCTGTTGTGTCCATTAACAAGACACTTTACACAGCTTTTGTAATCGGCCCATCCGTGTTATGGGTACCAGCCGTTAGATGGGGTAGGTGTCAACATTGTCGTCTCTTTCC
>NW_013766599.1:0-1082 GCF_000517525.1 Limulus polyphemus
ATGTTATTTTCTTTACTGTAACTCTATACAGAGTTGGTAAATTTGATCAGCCTCATAACCACCATAAAAAATATGAAATAGATCTAAATTAACATTTTTCACTCTCTCTCTAGAATGACTTCAAATTTTAACAAGAAACTACATTTGTTTATCCTGATTAGCTTAAAGCTCGTAACACTATGCTTCTGTTCCTACACAAATTGTATTTTTTATTGGTCTTTGAACCATATCTAAGTAATAATCCCACCACATAAATTGTAAATCACTCAGTGAATATGTAGCTCATGTTAAGCTATCAAATTACGTAATGTACAGTGAGTCTGAGATTAACATTTTCCTAAACTGAAAATGTATTTCTGACATATACTTTCATCCTCTCACAAGATAGCTTTTCTTGATTAATTAGCACTGCCCTCTATTTTGAATGTTTGCCACTAGCCTTCCACCTCCTCCATATCCATATGTCAGTGACTATGCAGCAGCTCCCCACCAATAGGAGTGCGACACAACCCCTATCGTAACCAGCGCCCTCTCCACACTCGCATTCGTTAATCACCTTGAAATTGGTCAGAAGACCTACACCACATGTCACCGGACATGGAGAGGCTGGGAGGGAAATGTGAAGACACTTATTAGTGAGTAGATGCAGTGCAGGAAAATTGCACCAAAAAGTTTGTAAATATATGGGACAAGTAAAAACAAACAAGCAGGTAATGACTCTTAAAAAAATTACCTTCACTGTATAGGAAATTTTCCTTAAGTTTTGAAGTGCGTCTCTCGCTGCTGCATGCTTTGCTGTTTGTCTGGAGTCACCATAACCTTCACCAACATGGCTGCCCATCAAGCTTCAATTCACATCTATTTATGTATAAAACGGGGGGAAAGAATCAATGATAGCTTCTTTAGATTCAAAACAATTTTACAAAATTAACTGTTAATCATCTACCTTTTGTAATGCCATGTTATTTTGTCAAGAAAGTTTCAGTATTGTTTTCTCTGTATAAAATGTGTAACTCTGATCAATGACTTAAATTATATATATGATATGACAAAGAACATTTGTAAAAGATCTAAGTGCTAAC
>NW_013766600.1:0-831 GCF_000517525.1 Limulus polyphemus
GGTTAGAAACAGCAACACATTAGACACTTTCAACAACTCTTGCAAGTACAAGGTTAGACACAACAACAAATTAAAGACTTACAACAACCCGTGCCAGTACCAAGTTAGATACAAAAGCAACTTAAATACTTGCAACAACTCCTGACAGTACCAGGTTACATACAACATTACATTAAAGACTTTCAACAACCCGTAACAGTACCAGGTTAGATACAAAAACACATGAAATACTTACAAAAACTCCTGTCAGTATCAGGTTAGATACAACAACACATTAAATACTTATAACAACCCCTGTCCTTTCAAAGCTAGAAACAACAACACATTAAAGAGTTTCAACAACCTGTGCCATTATAAGGTTAGATACAAAAACACATAAAATACTTACAATAACTCCTGCCAGTATCAGGTTAGATACAACAACACATAAAATACTCACAACAACTCCTGCCAGTATCAGGTTAGATACAACAACACATAAAATACTTACAACAACTCCTGTAAGTATCTGGTTAGATACAATAACAATTTAAAAACTTACAACAACCCGTGCCAGTACCAAATTAGATACAAAAACACATTAAATACTTACCACAACTCCAGCCAGTACCAGGTTTGATACAACAACACATTAAAACTTACAACTACCCCTGCCCGTTCCAGGTTAGAAACAGCAACACATTAAAGACTTTCAACAACTTTTGCAAGTAACAGGTTAGATACAACAACAAATTAAAGACTTACAACAACCCGTGCCAGTAACAAGTTATATACAAAAGCACCTTAAATACTTACAACAACTCCTGAAAGTACCAGGTTAGATACAACATT
>NW_013766601.1:0-1260 GCF_000517525.1 Limulus polyphemus
AACTTCGGTAACTAGAGTTACACCTAGGTGTTCATGGAGTAGTTGTTCCAAGTAAAGCTAAAGATGAGTAAGGTGATTATAAATTCAATAACTAGAGTTACACATAGGTGTTGTTGAGTTGTTGTACCAAATAACGCTAACGATGAGTATGGGGTTTCACATTCAGTAACTAGAGTTACACCTATGTGTTCAAAGAGTATTTGTACCAAGTAAGACTAAAGATTTATAACCACCATACTCATCTTTTGCCTTACTTGGTACAACTACTCCATGAACACCTAGGTGTAACTCTAGTTTCCGAATTAATAACCACCATACTCACACCTAGGTGTAACTCTAGTTTTCGAATTTATATCCACCATATTCATCTTTAGCCTTACTTAGTACAACTACTCCATGAACACTTACGTGTAACTCTAGGTACCGAATTTATAACCACCATATTCATCTTTAGCCTTACTTGGTACAACTACTCTATGAACACTTAGGTTTCCCTGTAGTTACCGAATTTATAACCACCATACTCATCTTTAGCCTTACTTGGTACAACTAATCCATGAACACCTAGGTGTAACTCTAGTTACCGAATTTATAAATACAATACTCATCATCAGCCATACTTGGTACAACTACTCCATGAACACCTAGGTGTAACTCTAGTTTCCGAATTTATAACCATCATACTCATCTTTAGCCTTACTTGGTACAACTGCTCCATGAACACCTAGGTGTAACTCTAGTTACTGAATTTATAACGAACCTACTCATCTTTAGCCTTACTTGGTTCAACTACTCCATGAACACTTAGATTATACTCCAGTTACGGAATTTATAACCACCATATTCATTTTTAGCCTTAACTGGTACAACACTCCATGAACACCTAGGCGTAGCTCTAGTTACCGAATTTATAACCCCAATACTCATCTTTAGCCTTACTTGGTACAACTGCTCCATGAACACCTAGGTGTAACTCTAGTTACTGAATTTATAACCAACCTACTCATCTTTAGCCTTACTTGGTTCAACTACTCCATGAACACTTAGATTAAACTCTAGTTACTGAATTTGTAACCACCATACTCATCTGAAGCGTAATTTGGTACAACAGCTCCACGAACACCTTGTTGTAACTCTAGTTACCGAATGAATTTTATGGAGTAGTTGTACCAAGTAAGGCTAAAGATGAGTACGGTGGTTATAAATTCGGTAACTAGAGTTACACCTAGGTGTTTATGGAGTAGTTGTACCAAGTAAGGC
>NW_013766602.1:0-831 GCF_000517525.1 Limulus polyphemus
GGAGAATGGTGGTTATAAATTCGGTAACTAGAGTTACACCTAGGTGTTCGTGGAGCTGTTGTACCAAATAACGCTAAAGACGAGTATGAAGGTTACAAATTCCGTAACTAGAGTTACACCTAGGTGTTTATGGAGTAGTTGTATCAAGTAAAGCTAGAGATGAGTAAAATGGTTATAAATTCAATAACTATAGTTACACCTAGGTGTTCGTGGAGCTGTTGTACCAAATAACGCTAACGATGAGTATGGGGTTACACATTCAGTAACTAGAGTTACATCTAGGTGTTCATGGAGTAGTTGTACCAAGTAAGGCAAAAAATAAGTATGGTGGTTATAAATTGAGAAACTAGAGTTACACCTAGTTTTTGATGAAGTAGTTGTGGGAAGTAAGGCTAAAGATGAGTATGGTGGTTATAAATTCGGTAACTAGAGTTACACCTAGGTATTCGTGGAGTTCTTGTACCAGATAACGCTACAGATGAGTATGGTGGTTACAGATTCGTTAACTAGAATTACACCGAGGTGTTCGTGGAGTTGTTCTACCAAATAACGCTAAAGATGACTATGGGGGTTGGAAATTCGGTAACTAGAGTTAAACCTAAGTGTTCGTGGAGTAGTTGTACCAAGTAAGGCTAAAGATGAGTATGGGGTTACACATTCAGTAACTAGAGTTACACCTAGGTGTTCATGGAGTAGTTGTTCCAAGTAAGGCTAAAGATGAGTATGGTGGTTATAAATTCTAAAACTAGAGTTACACCTAGGTTTTTATGGAGTAGTTGTACCAAGTAAGGCTAAAGATGAGTATGGTGGTTATAAATTCGGTAACTAGAG
>NW_013766603.1:0-831 GCF_000517525.1 Limulus polyphemus
GTAACCAACAAACTTTGTTCTACCTTGGAATAATATCCTTCTTTTCATTTTGTTTTAATTTAAGATTAAAATTTCTAATGTTGAATCATTTAGAATTTTCACAAATTATACATTATTAGTAAAAAACTGAAAAAATATAAAGAAACATTGAATATATTTAAAGGTAATTAATTCTGCTTAATGTGAGAATCCGTATGTCATGATATTATATTGATCAGAAAATGTGACTTTAAGCTGAGTCGTCTCGTGTGGTGAATTTTAAAAGAAATGATGTTTGACTTCTTAAATCAAAAATTTTTAAATTACTGTACTAAACAAAATTATAAAACATTTGATATTAAATATATTTTAGATTTGTATATGTTACAATCATTTTCTGTCATCCTTTTTTGCTGTTTCATCTCTGATTTCTTTAAAAACTTTTCAGACTCATGTCGAACTCGGATTTGATGAAAGGAGAGACAATGCTGCAGTAAAAGATAAAGAATTAATCTCCGAGTTCAGGTAAATTAATCATTGGATTAACTGGATTAACAGAAAGCAATAACACTTAAACAGACTACAGCATCTTAAAAAATAACACTTGAACAAACTACAGCATCTTAAGAAATAACACTTGAACAACCTACAGAATCTTAAAAATATAACTTGGATAAACTACAGCATCTTAAGAAATAACACTTGACCAAACTACATCATGTTAAAAAATATAACTTGGACAAACTACAGCATCTTAAGAAATAACACTTGAATAAACTACAGCATCTTAAAAATATAACTTGGACAAACTACAGCATCTAAAAATATAACTTGGACAAACTACAGCATCTT
>NW_013766604.1:0-1322 GCF_000517525.1 Limulus polyphemus
CACATAGGTGTTACTCTAGTTACCGAATTTATAACCACCATGTTCATCTTTAGCGTTATTTGGTAAAACTACTCCATTAACATTTAGGAGTAACTCTAGTTACCGAATTTGTAACCACCATACGCATCTTTAGCGTTATTTGATACAACAACTCCACGAAAACCTAGGTGTAACTCTAGTTACCGAACTTATAACCACCATACTCATCTTTAGCCTTACTTGGTACAACTACTGCATGAACACTTAGGTTTAACTCTGGTTACTGAATTTATAATTCCCATACTCATCTTTAGCGTTATTTGGTACAACAACTCCACGAACACCTAGGTGTAACTCTAGTTACACAATTTATACCCACCATACTCATCTTTAGCCTTACTTGGCACAACTACTCCAGGAACACCTAGGTGTAACTCTAGTTACAGAATTTATAACCACCATACTCATCTTTAGCCTTACTTGGTACAACTACTCCATAAACACCTAGGTGTATCTCTTGTTACCGAATATATAACCACCATACTCTCTTTAGCGTTATTTGGTAATACAACTCCACGAATACCTAGATGTAACTCTAGTTACCGAATTTATAACCAATATACTCGTCTTTAGCCTTACTTGGTACAACTACTCCTTGAACACCTAGGTGTTACTCTAGTTACGGAATTTATAACCACCATACTCATCTTTAGCCTTACTTGGTACAACTACTCCATGAACACCTAGGTTTAACTCTAGTTACCGAATTTATAACCCCCATACTCATCTTTAGCGTTATTTAGTACAACTACTCCATAAACACCTAGGTGTATCTCTTGTTACCGAATATATGGAGTTGTTGTACCAAATAACGCTAAAGAGAGTATGGTGGTTTTAGTTGTACCAAGTAAGGCTAAAGATGAGTATGGTGGTAATAAATTGTTTAACTAGAGTTACACCTAGGTGTTCGTGGAGTTGTTGTACTAAATAATGCTAAAGATGAGTATGGGGGTTATAAATTCGGTAACTAGAGTTAAACCTAGGTTTTCATGGAGTAGTTGTACCAAGTAAGGCTAAAGATGAGTATGGTGGTTATAAATTCCGTAACTAGAGTTACACCTAGGTGTTCATGGAGTAGTTGTACCAAGTAAGGCTAAAGACGAGTATATTGGTTATAAATTCGGTAACTAGAGTTACATCTAAGTATTCGTTCCATGAACACCTAGGTGTAATCTAGTTACGGAACTAAAGATGAGTATGGGGGTAATTTAGCCTTACTTGGTACAACTACTCCAGGAACACTTAGGTTTAACTCTAGTAACCGAATTTATAACCAAACTCTA
>NW_013766605.1:0-831 GCF_000517525.1 Limulus polyphemus
TACAACAATGCACTCTCGATTGTTTGTTTGTTATGGATTTCGCGCAAAGCTCCACGAGGGCTATCTGCGCTAGCCGTCCCTAATTTATGTGTGTAAGACTAGAGGGAAAGCAGCTAGTCATCACCACCCACCGCCAACTCTTGGGCTACTCTTTTACCAACGAATAGCGGGATTGACTGCCATATTATAACGCCCCCGCGGCTGAATGGGCGAGCATGTTTGGTGTAACGGGGATTCGAACCCGCGATCCGCAGATTGCGAGTCGAGCGCCGTAACCACCCGGCCAGCACTGTCGAATGGTCGAGAATTCATCAAGAACAAAAAAATGACCACTGAGCTACGACCCGAAAGTGTGCCGATAAGTGTGCTATCATCATATACTGATCGTTCGTATACATTGTGGTCAATCCTTTGTATTAAAGAACAAATTAAACATCTAACAAAATATCTTGTGCTATAAAAATTTAAGTTAATTTAGTAATGAAGGTTTCATCAATACATATTCATCTACCTAACGAACTGCAGAGGGCGTAGCAGGAGTCTGCTCTAGCCAAACAAACAATACACTGGTATGTGAAGTAATCTTGGGGGACATAAGGATGTTAACACGTGATGTCACTGCAGTCAGGAGACTAAACACACGCCTGTAGCTTCTCAGTGTTCTGAAAGTGGCATACTGCAATATGAGGGTGCAAAATGGGAATAAATGCACATTTAATTTAGGCCTCAAATTTCTAACAATATATACAGGTAAAATATAAATACGAGTATTAAAAACAAACCTACAACTTTGGTTCATGTCTTTTTTTTTTAATTAGTTGTACAGGTAAA
>NW_013766606.1:0-2189 GCF_000517525.1 Limulus polyphemus
TGCTGAACTATGGTTTTAGTGTCAAATATCTCACATGTTAGGGTGCTACATGGTAGCTAGTGCTGAACTATGGTTTTAGTGTCAAATATCTCACATGTTAGGGTGCTACGTGGTGGGAAAGCTACACTCATAAAAGTGTGGTTCAGAAAAAAAAATTCACACTCACAATAGAATTGAGAAGTACATCTCGCAAGGAAGATTATTTTTAAACTTATACATTTTAAAAACTTAGGTTTGTTTCTTTGTTTTAATACAAAAGCTACACAGTAAGCTC
This sequence comes from Limulus polyphemus, assembly GCF_000517525.1. Lineage (NCBI taxonomy): Eukaryota > Metazoa > Arthropoda > Merostomata > Xiphosura > Limulidae > Limulus > Limulus polyphemus. Next base: position 275 of record NW_013766606.1, read on the forward strand.
TATTGCTCTGTCCACCACAGGGAAAGTACCACAGAATTTCAGTGTTGTAAATCTGTAAAGCTACTTGTGACACACTAGGGAAAATTTGAAGGGTTAGCAACTTCTAAAAAATTATGTTTATGAAATGTCAGTTATGATAAGATTATCTTGTTGTTGTCGTTTTTTGAATTTTGTTTTCACATTACATGACTTTTCCTTCTGTTTATAAATTCTCATCTTTTACGGTTTGGTTTGTTTTGAATTTCGCGCAAAGCTACACGAGGGCTATTTGTGCTAGCCGTCCCTAATTTAGCAGTGTAAGACTAGAGGGAAGGCAGCTAGTCATCAATACAGACCGCCAACTCTTCGGCTACTCTTTTACCAACGAATAGTGGGTTTGACCGTCACATTATAACGCCCCCACGGTTGAAAGGGCGAGCATGTTTGGTGGGACGGGGATTCGAACCCGCGACTATCAGATTGCGAGTTGAGCGCCGTAAGGGTTTGGATTCTCGTCTATTAAAAAACAAGATTTTAGAGTATTATACAAATAGGGTTTTAGAGTATTATACAAATAAAATTTTAACATATTATACAAAGAGGGGTTTAGAGTATTATACAAATAGGGTTTTAGAGTATTATACAAATAGGGTTTAAGAGAATCATACAAATAGGGTTTTAAAGTATTATACAAAGAGAGATTTAGAGTATTATAAAAAATAGGGTTTTAAAGTATTATACACATGGGATTTTAGAGTATTATGCAAAGTGGGTTTAAGAGTATTATACAAATAGGGTTTTAGAGTATTATATAAAATAGTGTTTTAAAGTGTTATACAAATAGGGTTTAGAGTATTATACAAATAGTGTTTTAGAGTATTATACAAATAGGGTTTTAAAATATCATACAAATAGGGTTTTAGAGTATTATATAATAAGTGTTTTAGAATATTATACAAATAGGGTTTTAAAATATTATACAAATAGGGTCTTAAAGTATTATACAAATAGTGTTTTAGAGTATTATACAAATAGGGTTTTAAAGTATTAAATTTTTTGTAATACTCTAAATCCCTCTTTGTATAATACTTTAAAATCCTATTTGTATAATACTTTAAACCTTATTTGCATAATACTCTAAAACACTATTTGTATAATACTCTAAAATCTTATTGTAAAATGCTTTCAAACCCTATTTGTATAATACTTTAAAACCCTATTTGTATAATACTCTAAACCCCATTTTTATGACACTTTAAAACCCTATTTGTATAATACTCTAAAATTATATTTGTATAATACTTTAAAACCCAATTTTTATAATTTGTATATTACTCTAAAACCAAATTTGTATAATACTCTAAAACCTATTTGTATGACACTTTAAAACCCTATTTGTATAACACTTTAAAACCCTATTTTAGATAATACTCTAAAACCCTATTTGTATAATACTCTTAAACCCACTTTGCATAATATTCTAAACTCCCGTGTGTATAATACTTTAAAACCATATTTTTATAATAATCTAAAACCCTATTTGTAGGGGTTTTAAAGTATTATACAAATGGGATTTTTGAGTATTATGCAAAGAGGGTTTAAGAGTATTATACAAATAGGGATTTAGAGTATTGTACAAATAGGGTTTTAGAGTAATATACAAATACAGTTTTGGAGTATTATACAAATAGGGTTTTAGAGTATTATACAAATTATGCAAATAGGGTTTTAGAGTATTATATAAAATAGGGTTTTAAAGTATTATACAAAAAGAGTTTTAGAGTATTATACAAATAGGGTTTTAAAGTATTATACAAAGAGGGTTTTAGAGTATTATACAAATAGGGTTTTAGAGTATCATACAAATAAGGTTTTAGAGTATTATATAAAATTGGGTTTTAAAGTATTATGCAAATAGGGTTTAAGAGTGTCATAC
>NW_013766607.1:0-831 GCF_000517525.1 Limulus polyphemus
TCTTTAGCCTTACTTGGTACAACTACTCCATGAACACGTAGGTGTAAATCTATTTATAGAATTTATAATCACCATGCTCATCTTTAGCCTTACTTGGTAAAACTACTCCATGAACACTTAGGTTTAACTCTAGTTACGGAATTTATAACAACCATACTCATCTTTAGCCTTACTTGGTACAACTACTCCACGAACACCTAGGTGTAACTCTAGTTACCGAATTTGTATCCAACATACTCGTCTTTAACATTATTTGGTACAACAACTCCACGAATACCTAAGTGTAACTCTAGTTACCGAATTTATAACCACCATAATCATCTTTAGCTTTACTTGGTACAACTACTAAATGAACACATAGGTGTAACTCTAGTTACCGAATTTATAACCACCATACTCATCTTTAGCCTTACTTGGTACAACTACTCCATGAACACATAGGTATAATTCTAGTTAACGAATTAATAACCCCCATACTCATCTGTAGCGTTATTTGGTAAAACAATTCCACGAATACCTAGGTGTAACTCTAGTTACAGAATTTATATACACCCTATTCATCTTTAGCCTTACTTGGTACAACTAATCCATGAACACATAGGTGTAACTCTAGTTTCCGAATTTATAACCACCATACTCATCGTTGGCGTTATTTGGTACAACAACTCCACGAACACCTAGGTGTAACTCTAGTTACCGAATTTGTAACCACCATAATCATCTTTAGCTTTACTTGGAACAACTACTACATGAACACCTAGGTGTAACTATAGTTACCGAATTTGTAACCAACATACTCATCTTTAGCATTATTTGGTACAAAACTCCACG
>NW_013766608.1:0-1554 GCF_000517525.1 Limulus polyphemus
AATGAGAGTTGATTATATACCGTAGTGAGAGTTGATTGTATACTGTAGTGAGAGTTGATTATATACCGTAGTGAGAGTTGATTGTATACTGTAGTGAGAGTTGATTGTATACTGTAGTGAGAGTTGATTGTATACTGTAGTGAGAGTTGAATGTATACCGTAGTGAGAGTTGATTGTATACTGTAGTGAGAGTTGATTATATACTGTAATGAGAGTTGATTGTGTACTGTAGTGAGAGTTGATTGTATACTGTAGTGAGAGTTGATTGTATACTGTAATGAGAGTTGAATGTATACTGTAACAATAGTTGATTGTATACTGTAGTGAGAGTTGATTATATACTGTAATGAGAGTTGATTGTGTACTGTAGTGAGAGTTGATTGCATACTGTAGTGAGAGTTGATTATATACTGTAGTGAGAGTTGATTATATACTGTAACAATAGTTGATTGTGTACTGTAGTGAGAGTTGATTATATACTGTAATGAGAGTTGATTGTATACTGTAGTGAGAGTTGATTGTATACCGTAGTGAGAGTTGATTGTATACTGTAGTGAGAGTTGACTGTATACTGTAATGAGAGTTGATTATATACTGTAGTGAGAGTTGATTGTATATTGTAGTGTGAGTTGATTATATACTGTAACAATAGTTGATTGTATACTGTAGTGAGAGTTGATTGTATACTGTAGTGAGAGTTGATTATATACTGTAGTTAGAGTTGATTGTATACTGTAGTGAGAGTTGATTGTATTACTGTAGTGAGAGTTGATTGTATATTGTAGTGAGAGTTGATTGTATACTGTAGTGAGAGTTGATTGTGTACTGTAGTGAGAGTTGATTATATACTGTAGTGAGAGTTGATTGTATACTGTAGTGAGAGTTGATTGTCACTACAGTATACAATCAACTCTCACTACAGTATACAGTTGATTATATACTGTAAATGAGAGTTGATTATATACTGTAAATGAGAGTTGATTGTATACTGTAGTGAGAGTTGATTGTGTACTGTAGTGAGAGTTGATTGTGTACTGTAGTGAGAGTTGATTGTATACCGTAGTGAGAGTTGAATGTGTAATGTAATGAGAGTTGATTATATACTGTAATGAGAGTTGATTGTATACTGTAGTGACAGTTGATTATATACTGTAAATGACAGTTGATTATATACTGTAAATGAGAGTTGATTGTATACTGTAGTGAGAGTTGATTGTATACTGTAGTGAGAGTTGATTGTATACTGTAGTGACAGTTGATTATATACTGTAAATGAGAGTTGATTATATACTGTAAATGAGAGTTGATTGTATACTGTAGTGAGAGTTGATTGTGTACTGTAGTGAGAGTTGATTGTATACTGTAACAATAGTTGATTGTATACTGTAACAATAGTTGACTGTATACTGTAACAATAGTTGATTGTATACTGTAGTGAGAGTTGACTGTATACTGTAATGAGAGTTGATTATATACTGTAGTGAGAGTTGATTGTGTACTGTAGTGAGAGTTGATTGTATACTGTAGTGAGAGTTGATTGTATACTGTAATGAG
>NW_013766609.1:0-1219 GCF_000517525.1 Limulus polyphemus
TACACAGTATTGTTAAATCGTGTGTCTTTTTATTGACAGTACACAGTTTTGTTAAATATTGTGTCTTCTTATTGAAAATACAAAGTATCGTTAAATCGTGTGTCTTTTTATTAACAGTACACAGTTTTGTTAAATCTTGTGTCTTCTTATTGAAAGTACACAGTATCGTTGAATCTTGTGTTTTCTTGTTGACAGTACACAGTATTGTTAAATCTTGTGTGTTCTTATTGATAGTACACAGTATAGTTAAATATTGTGCCTTCTTATTGAAAGTACACGGTATCGTTAAATCTTTTGTCTTCTTATTGACAGTACACAGTATCGTTAAATCTTGTATCTTCTTATTGACAGTACACAGTATCGTTAAATCTTGTGTTTTTTATTGTTAGTACACAGTATTGTTAAATCGTGTGTCTTTTTATTGACAGTACACAGTTTTGTTAAATATTGTGTCTTCTTATTGAAAGTACAAAGTATCGTTAAATCTTGTGTCTTTTTATTGATAGTACACAGTATAGCTAAATCGTGTGTCTTCTTATTGACAATACACAGTATCGTTAAATATTGTTTCTTCGTGTTGACAGTACACAGTATCGTTAAATATTATTTCTTCTTATCGACAGTACACAGTATCGTTAAATCTTGTGTCTTCTTATTGAAAGTACAAAGTTTTGTTAAATATTGTGTAATTTTATTGAGTGTACACAGTATTATTAAATCTTGTGTCTTCTTATTGACAGTACACAGTATAGTTAAATCTTGTGTCTTCTTATTGACATTACACAGTATCGTTAAATCTTGTGTCTTCTTATTGACATTACACAGTATCGTTAAATCTTGTGTCTTTTTATTGATAGTACACAGTTTTTTTAAATCTTGTGTCTTTTTATTGACAGGACATATTATTGTTGAATCTTGTTTTTTCTTACTGACAGAACACATTATCGTTGAATATTGTGTCTTCTTATTGACAGTACACAGTATCGTTAAATATTGTTTCTTCTTGTTGACAGTACACAGTATCGTTAAATATTGTTTCTTCTTATTGACAGTACACATTATAGTTAAATCTTGTGTCTTCTTATTGACAGTACACAGTATTGTTAAATTTTGTGTCTTCTTATTGATTGTACACAGTATTTATAAATTCTGTGTCTTCTTATTGACAGTACACATTATTGTTAAATCTTGTGTCTTATTGTTGAAAGTAAACAGTATT
>NW_013766610.1:0-830 GCF_000517525.1 Limulus polyphemus
GAAACACATGTAGATATGTTGTAAATATACGAGTTACTTAAAGCACTGACTGCAGACTGAAGTCAATAGTGGATCATAGAACGACACTAGCTATTCGGTCCTATTTAATCCACTCGGACGTAAGGAAACACACATAGATATGTTGTAAATATATGAGTTAATTAACACATTGGCCGCAGACTAATATCAACAGTGGGTCGTAAAACGAATATAGCTATTGGGTCCTATTTAATTCAGTCGGACTGAAGGAAACAGATGTAGATATGTTGTAAATACATGAGTTAATTAACACATTGGCTGCAGACTAAAGTCAACAGTAGGTCATTGAACCATTCTAGTTATTCGGACCTATTTAATCTATTCGGACTTCAAAAAAACACATGTAGATATGTTGTAAATATATGAGTTAATTAACACATTGACTTCAGACTAAAGTGAAGAGTAGGTCATAGAACGATACTACCTATTGGGGGCTATTTAATCCACTCGGACTTAAGGAAACACATGTAGATATGTTGTAAATATACGAGTTACTTAACACATTGGCTGTAGACTAAAATCAACAGTGGGTCATAGAACGATACTAGCTACTGGGGCCTAATTAATCCACTCGAACTTAAGGAAACACATGTAGATATGTTGTAAATATACGAGTTACTTAACACATTGATTGCAGACAAAAGTTAACAGTATGTCATAGAAAGATACTAGTTATTGGGACCGATTTAATCCATTCGGACGTAAGGAAACAAATGTAGATATGTTGTAAATATATGAGTTATTTAACACATTGGCTGCAGACTAAAGTCAAGTGAGGGTCATAGAACGAC
>NW_013766611.1:0-832 GCF_000517525.1 Limulus polyphemus
GGCCCCTTCCTGCCACACACATCTGCCACATCCTCTCTTTCACAATTCGTTGATAGTTCTCTCTTACATTTTATTATATATTACCTATAACCAATAGAAAGTCAAGGTTTTCATCCATCAAATGACGTATTGTATAAGGTCGTATTCTGAACAGAATATCGTCAATAAGAGGTAAGAGAATTTTTCTACTTTTTGCATGTTATCAGTCTATATTCTATGGTATATTATTTATTTAAATAAAAATTATTAATTGCATTACTATCTATAGTATATAAAATTAGGGTTAACTCTAGTAGTAAACCAGAGATCAAAAAAAGAAGATTGGGTGAGTACTTTATTTATTGTTTTTTCATATTTATTCTTTATTTATTATTATAAAAGCAACTAAAATCTAAAAATATGAATCTCTAAGTTATTTAAGATTAGATTAGGTAAAATAAGTAATAATAATAATATTATAATTAAAATGGTTCACGACGCATCCACACGAGCAGCTCATGGGTAATGTAATTCGATAACGTAATGTGAGCTGCACATTCCCCTGAGTGATTTACAACTTGTAATGGTGCGGATAGTACTTTGACACGGTTCAAAGGGCAATAAAATAATAAAACTTAATTATAAATAGATGTATACTGTTACAAACTTAGAGCTACTTAGGATAAACGAATGTAGTTTCATGCTACAATTTGAAGTCATTCTAGAAAGAAAAAAAAGGATAATTTAGGTTTATTTCAATTTTTTTTTTTAGTGGTTACAAGGTTGGTCGAATTGACCAATCCCATTTTTGAGATTAGGGTAGAGAAAATAACACAAACTATAAAGTCTTACT
>NW_013766612.1:0-1497 GCF_000517525.1 Limulus polyphemus
TGACGAAAGTCTGATAATCTAATTGGAAGAATTCATGAAAATGAACTACACTTGGTGAACATCGCGTTTATTTAAAGTTCAAATACCACCATAGAAATTCATTTGCATAAAATGTTAAATACAGAGAAATTTTCAAGAAATAAAATCAAAAACAGGAAAATGATATTTTCTTCATCAAGGTTAATAAGGTATCCCCATCCCCCATACAAGAAATAACGGATTGGAGAAAAAGAAGACCATCGTACGTGTCACAAATATATCATTTATTCACGACTATATCTCATCAAATTTACAAGAACGACGGTTTCCAATCGTCTGTCTCTGGATACTTCCTGAATATGTCCTCGTGGCAAGTGGACGGCTTTCCCTACTATCTTTGTGTTCATGAAGTCTCGTCTGTTGCAAAATGCTACACTTGTTTACCATGGCTGGAGTGTGAGTTTTTGGAGATGCCTTTCTTTGTAGTCCTTGTTCCCGGAGTCCATCCATATCTCTTTATTTTCAAATACCATTAAGCTCAAGGGATATATATCGTCGTCTTGGAAATTCTAAATTCACGATCTCAAAAGATCTAGATTTCTGAAACCAAAAACAAAATTTAAATATATAATCTTTATCAATTTTAACAAGGTAAAACAACAAAACGAAAATCCAAATATAGATTAAGGTGTACAATCACAATGAAGATACTATTCTTTAATAACTTCGTTTATTGGAGTAATTGTCTTTGACAAATGAGCTATACGTACATAGAGACGAAACGTACTAAGATCATTCTTGTTGTTTCTGTTGTAAAATATTATTAGAAGTGTTGAAATAAACTCGATATATAAGAAGTGTGGATTCTTCTAAAAGACAAACATACCTTCTCTCTTTTTTTCCAATAGTATTTGTAACGAACAAAACAATATCTTGAAAACTGGCACAGTTTAAATCCTTCAATAATTGACAGTTTTATTAAACTTCCCACAATGTGACATTTTCAGGATGCGTGACATTAACCTTAAATAAACTGTTTTTCTCTGGTGTCAAATAATTCCCGCCACAGGTCTTCAAGTACAATTTACGTGGTTTCCTAAATTAACAAAGATATTATTGGACTTATATTTAAGGTGGAAGTATGTACTGAAAATAAAATAGAATTTGAATGTAATAAGTGAGATTTATACTAAGTTTGATTTTGCTCTACAACGCCACAACGATTTAATTATTTCCCTGTAATTCATATGAAAATGTGTAACTCTTAAGCTACAGTTGTAACTAGGACGTGGCTTCATTGAAAAGAATAGTTACTTATTAATAAGAATGGCTTTGCTATTAATTAGTGAATAAGTCATAATTCTTCGGTAGATCCAAGAACCTATGCCATCCCTCAACCTTTGAATCATCTTAAATTTTCACGAAGTCCGGAAAACAAAATAAGCAATTTGAGTAGTTGAAGGCAGTTGCAAGAAAGTTATCTTCATGAAAAATACGCCTAGTATACCGTATGGGTAT
>NW_013766613.1:0-830 GCF_000517525.1 Limulus polyphemus
ACCACCAACTCTTGGGCTACTCTTTTACCAACGATTAGTGGGATCTACCATCACATTATAACGCCCCCACGGCATGTTTGGTGGGACGGAGATTCGAACCCGCGACCCGCAGATTGCGAATCGAGTGCCCTAACCACCTGGCCATGCAGGACCGCGAGAAAATGAGCAAATGATATAATATGAAAACGTATGTAAAGACGAGCCTGAAAGTGAGTTAGAGATGGTAATAATAGCATGTTCTAAATTAGTGACTATGGTAACTTTGACTTGAAACACGAACTATGTTCAGGGAGCGAACATCATTCAATATCAATTTATTTTACAGTTTTAAGGGCATGCCTTTATCAAATTAATCCTATTTATATAATATACTAAACAAATGCAGTCGTAAGTATACGAAAGTACGGACAATGTGAAACCGATTTTCACACCAGAGACGTCATCTGAATTGTATTAGTCACTTTGTACAGTCTGTAATTTTTACCTGCTCACTCTAAACTTAAAGTAGGCCCATTTTAATATCATTTTAACGTAATGCGAAAGATGTTCAAAGGGTATCAATGTTAAACCAGTAACCTCGAAGAAGATAAAGGAAATTAAGTAGTCGAAAAGTGTTTCTTTTATTGGATTCCAGGGGAATCAACAAGTTTGAATCAACTCAAATGACCTCTGAGCTATTCCAAATATCAACATTTCTCACATTCAACTCCAATTCATGACTTTATGCTTTGCTTCTTAGGTACTTTGTCATATCGTTTAGGCCCGGCATGGCCAGGTGGTTAGGGCGCTCGACTCGCATTCTGCGGGTCGCGGGTTCGAGTCCCCGTCAC
>NW_013766614.1:0-830 GCF_000517525.1 Limulus polyphemus
CACCATCAAGTGCGTTCAAACTTGAAAACGTCTGCTGATTTCATAAAGCTGTGTTATGATAAGAGATCTACTGAAGGCAACTTTGTATCAGGAGACAAGGTGTGGTTGTATAATCCCAGGAAGACCAAAAAGAAGTCTCCTAAGTTGTCTTATCCATGGGAAGGCCCATATGACATAGCGGATCGTCTCTCAGACGTGACTTTCCGAATAAAATGTGGTCAGCAAGGTAAGTCAAAGGTGGTGCATGCCAACAAGCTTTGGCATTATCACGGTCCAGGACATTTCAGTTGGAACAAAATGAATAACAGAAGAAATGTCGCTGCTGAAAATGTGTCACCTGAAAAAGCCACTGTCGAAGAAGAAACTCTACCCGGTTTTGAGAAGGAAAACAGTGAAGCCTTTAATGAAGTTACTACCACTGATGTGACTGCTACCGATAATGGGACATTTCCTGATGAAGCAAATGAATCCCACGTAAAGCAGAAGCCAATGGATGGAGACCAGTATGAAAGGAGAAACGTCCTGTAAAATTAAGAGACTTTGTTATATTTTACTTTTGTGTTTGTAAATTCTGTACATTTAATTAAGTTATTGTTAATTATATATTAGTTTAATGTAAGTGGCTATTGTTCGTCCCGAACACTACTAAGGAAGAGGCAATGTTACGACAGCAGAAGTCACGTGGTGCTGGCAGCATGTGCGCTGGAGTTTTTTGAAGGATCATGAATTTGCTTGGCAACTCTAGTCTGCCCGAGATGCCCTCTTTTTAAATATATAAGCCTAGGCAGAGAGGCCAGCAATAAGCAGATAGATAATTGAGTCAAGCGAAC
>NW_013766615.1:0-1761 GCF_000517525.1 Limulus polyphemus
CGTTATATTGGGAAAGAATAAATCAGTTTTATTAAGAAAGGACTTGTGTCGCTTAAGTTTCGTCGGAACGAAGTTACGGAAAGTTAATTAACAAACGGAGACGTAACAATATTATTGGAATTAATTATGCACATTTTGATCGAAGTATGTACTCAGAATATTTTTTTCGTTATTGTATGTAGTTTATCCACAATCAAATTACGAAAAATTTACATTTACGTCTGTTACTTTTTCTTTGTATTCTTAAACACATATATTCTTTAAAAAAACATTTTAGTAGCATTTCGAATCATTATGCGAGTGTATGCAGCCACGTGTTTCGTTGAAACAGTATAAATTGTCACGTGATTAGGCTTAACAGATTTAACTGTTGTTTCGTAAATTTCACATGTTTAGAACATAGAATATTTTATAAAATACACGTCCATAATAATCTACAACGTTTTCTTGCTTTATAATACCAATTATACAAGTTATTATGTAGAAATTAAACTAAGAAGTAATATCAACAATAAACATTAACATACGGTAAATTAAAATAATATCACACTTTGTATACGAAACACGGTGAATATGTAGGCCTAACAACTTGAAAACATAGTAAACTGCATTTAAAGTTGATTATGTGGATTTAAATATAGATCAATGAATCCATTGAACCACATGAAACGCCATATTGTGGAACATGCTAGGCCTGAAATCTGGTACATATCCTAGAACGACCTTCGAAACCACACATTATTTTTAAAATTTAATTCATTAGGTTTTTTTGTTGTTGACCTGGCATTCCGGATTCAATTGAGTGAACACTCAAAGAAGCCTGGCTAGCAATAAACATCTAGCTTTCACTGTTGTTTCTTGTAAATAAAGTATCTATGTATGTATGTTTTATCATAGCAAACCCGCATCGGAATATCTGCTGTGTCCACCGAGGAGAATCGAACCCCTGATTCTAGCGTTCTAAATCCAAAGACTTGCCACTGTCCCACCGGGGGACTCTTGTAAATAGAGGGAGGACATCTTTCTATTGTTAAGTCTCGTGCAAACTTTAATAGAATTTAAATATAACAATGCTGTTTCAGGTTATAATATTAAACACTGTATAGCAAAATAATAAACTACACACTTTGATTAGTCTGTCTGTATACTACTGAAAGTGATCCTTACTAAAACCTTTACTATACAGTTTGGTTAGTCTGTCTATATACTACTGAAAGTGATCCTTACTAAAACCTTTACCATACAGTTTGATTAGTCTGTCTATATACTACTGAAAGTGATTCTTACTAGAACCTTTACTATACAGTTTGATTAGTCTGTCTGTATACTACTGAAAGTGATCCTTACTAAACCCTTTACGATACAGCTTGATTAGTCTGTCTGTATACTACTGAAAGTGATCCTTACTAAAACCTTTACTATACAGTTTGATTAGTCTGTCTATATACTACTGAAAGTGATCCTTACTAGAACATTTACTATACAGTATGATTAGTCTGTCTATATACTACTGAAAGTGATCCTTACTAAAACTTTTACTATACAGTTTGATTAGTCTGTCTGTATATTACTGAAAGTGATCCTTACTAAAACCTTTACTATACAGTTTGATTAGTCTGTCTATATACTACTGAAAGTGATCCTTACTAAAACGTTTTCTATAGTTTGATTAGTCTGTCTATATATGTTCTCTATAGTCTTCAGGCAACAACACACCATTTAGTATGTTCTCTATAGTCTTCAGACAACAACACATCATTT
>NW_013766616.1:0-828 GCF_000517525.1 Limulus polyphemus
GGTAGAGTTTCTTCTTCGACGATGGCTTCTTCGGGTGTCACGTCTTCAGCGGCGTCATTTGTTCTGTGGTCCACTTCGCCCCAACTGAAATGTCCTGGACCATGATAACGCCAAAGCCTGATGGCATGCACCACTTTTGGTTTACCTCGCCGACCACATTTTATCCGGAAAGTCACGTCTGAGAGACGATCCACTTTGTCATATGGGCCTTCCCATGGAGAAGACAACTTAGGAGACTTCCCCTTGGTCTTCCTGGGATTATACAACCACACCTTGTCTCCTGCTTCAAAGCTGACTTCAGTAGATCTCTAATCATAAGTTAACCTCATCGAATCAGCAGACGTTTTCAAGTTTGAACATACTTGATGGTGAATATCATCCATCCTTTCCGATAACACTTTCACAAACTCTGACACATTCTCAGGCAACTTTATAAGGTGGGCATCCTGTTAACAGATCCACTGGCAACCGAAGTTCACGACCAAACATCAACTTTGCTAGAGTGTATCCACTGGTTTCATGCTCTGCCGTCCTATAGGCCATCAACAGTGGAGGAAGTAAGACATCCCAGTCATCTTGGTGGCTATTACAAAACTTTGCTAATTCCTGTCCCAGTGTCCAGTTGTACTTTTCTACCATCCCATCAGACTGTGGGTGAAGTGGTGTTGTCCTGGTCTTTCGGATGCCAAACAACTTGCAACATTCTTGGAACACAACTGATTCAAAGTTACGGCCTTGATCTGAATGCAGTTCATATGGCATACCAAATCTGTAGAAGAAATCACTAATAGCCGAAGCTACAGTTGTAGCTTCCTGATGTGGTATTGC
>NW_013766617.1:0-829 GCF_000517525.1 Limulus polyphemus
AGAATGTAACAAGTGGGGTAAAGTGTGTTACTCAAGCGGACGGGATGCAGTCCATCGCAGTTTAACCCCAACTAACATCTAGATACCCATCAAACGGCTGAGTAGAATGTAACAAGTGGGGTAAAGTGTGTTACTCAAGCGGACGGGATACAGTCCATCGCAGTTTAACCCCAACTAACATCTAGATACCCATCAAACAGCTGAGTAGAATGTAACAAGTGGGGTAAAGAACACAGCAACATGAACTATCCGACTAGGAGTCCGAAACGCGAAAAGTGTAAACATTAGAGGTAAATATGAACGATAGCGCGAAGAGAAAGGCAAAAGAGTGAAAGGAATATTAAAAAAATAAAGCTGTTTATTAGTTATTTACGAAAGTCCATCTCTCGTATTCAGACAAAACTAGCATACATTCTTTGATCTGCAACTCACATACACATTCATATATAAATAGATGTAGATAGATATCTAAATTGAAATCATGACATCTAAATGACATCAGTCTATAAGTTTATTTGATTTTGCGCAAAGCCATTCGAGGCTATCTACCAGTTGGACTATTCATCACTAACGAATAATGAGATTGTTCATTATTACATTTTAATGCTCCCACGGCTAAAAAGGCGAGCATATTCGACGAATAATTTCAGTCCCGCGAACCGCAGATTGCGAGTCGAGCGCCCTAACCACCAGGCCATGTCAGGCCGCCTATAAGGAACAAATATATAAGTGAACGCTATAATTATATAGGTCGAGCGCCCTAATCACCTGGCCATGACAGGCCGCCTATAAGTAACAAATATATAAGTGAACGCTATAATAATATAGG
>NW_013766618.1:0-830 GCF_000517525.1 Limulus polyphemus
TAGTTACCGAATTTATAACCACCATACTCATCTTTAGCGTTATTTGATACAACAATTTCACGAATACCTATGTGTAACTCTAGTTAACGAATTTATAACCACCACACTCATCTTTAGCGTTATTTGGTACAACAACTTCATGAACACCTAGGTGTAACTGTAGTTACTGAATTTGTAACCACCATACTCATCTTTAGCGTTATTTGGTACAACAACTCCACGAACACCTATGTGTAACTCTAGTTACCGAATTTAGAACCAAGATACTCATCTTCAGCCTTACTTTGTACAACTACTACATGAACACTTAGGTGTAACTCTAGTCACCGAATTTATAACCATCATACTCATCTTTAGCATTACTTGTTACAACTACTCCATGAACACCTAGGTGTAACTCTAGTTTCCGAATTTATAACCATCATACTCATCATTAGCCTTACTTGGTACAACTACTCCATGAACACCTAAGTGTTACTCTAGTTACCGAAAGTGTAACCCCATAATCATTTTTAGCGATATTTGGTACAACAACTCCATGAACACGTAGGTGTAACTCTAGTTACCGAATTTATAACCACCATACTCATCTTTAGCCTTAGTTGGTACATATACTCCACGAACACGTAACTGTTACTCTAGTTACCGAATGTGTAATCCAATACTCATCTTTAGCGTTATTTGGTACAACAACTCCACGAACACCTAAATGTAACTCTTGTTATAGAAATTATAACCACCATAATCATCTTTAGCCTTACTTGGTACAACTACTCCTTGAACACCTAGGTGTAACTCTAGTTACAGAATTTATAACCACCATACTCATG
>NW_013766619.1:0-830 GCF_000517525.1 Limulus polyphemus
CACCAGCTACTAACTGTCTGAGTAGCTAATACAAGTCTTGCTATATTTCATTCCAACAATAAAACTAGTGGATGAAATTGTTTGAAACTTCATAAGAACTTACATTAACCCGATGACCACCAGCTACTAACTGTCTGAGTAGCCAATACAAGTCTTGCTATATTTCATCCCAACAATAAAACTAGTGGATGAAATTGTTTGAAACTTCATAAGAACTTTCACAACTGTGTGTAGTTTAAGAAACATAAATCCTGTTACTTTTGGTAAATTTAGTTTTTTGCATTATGATCTTTAATATCTTGGAAAATTATACTACAAAATAGTCTTTATAAGAAATGATTACGATATTTATATTTGTTCCAGATTTGAACTTATTACTTTTTATGTTTTAGTACATCATTTTGAAATCCCCAAAAATTTGTATTGTCCATAAAATACAAATTTTATCTATTTTTTATTTTTAATAATCACATGCTCTCCTTATGGTTTCAAGTAATATACAGACCCAAAAATAATATTTGTAAGTAAAACCTAAACAATAAATGAGTATTTTTATTTTTAACTAGGATTTCATGTTTATATATATGTACATAAAAAAAATTTTAATTTTGTTTCATAAATGTATTTTTATTTCAAGTTTATGTTTCATTGCAGCCATACTGTTACGTATCTGGTCATTTGTTAATTTCCGGTATAAATTCTTTCTGAGGAACTTCAGCAATACAAGTCCTTTCTTAAATTAACCCGATGACTACCGGCTACTAACTTTCTTAGTATGCAATGCCAGTGTAAGGGCAAAATCATTTGTGAATTGAAAAAATGATAGAGAA
>NW_013766620.1:0-822 GCF_000517525.1 Limulus polyphemus
AGTGAAAGCATTTGTCCATTGGTTTCAAGGAAGGTTATTGAGAACAGTCCGATTACAGGTAATGAGTTCGAGGTGTGTGCTTCGATGCAAGAGATCAAAACTGACCAGAACAATGTAGGAGATCAAACTGACCAGAACAATGTAGAAGGTCAAAACTGGCCAGAAAAATGTAGGTCAAACTGACCAGAACAATATAGGAGATCAAAACTGACCAGAACAACGTAGGAGGTGGAAACTGACCAGAACAATGTAGGAGATCAAACTGACCAGAACAATGTATAAGGTCAAAACTGGCCAGAAAAATGTAAGTCAAACTGACCAGAACAATATAGGAGATCAAAACTGACCAGAACAACGTAGAGATAAAACAGAACAGAACGATGTAGGAGGACCAAAACTGACCAGAACAATGTAGAAGGTCAAAACTGGCCAGAAAAATGTAGGTCAAACTGACCAGAACAATATAGGAGATCAAAACTGACCAGAACAACGTAGGAGGTGAAAACTGACCAGAACAATGTAGGAGGTGAAAACTGACCAGAACAATGTGGAAAGTCAAAACTGCCCAAGAACTCGCGCTTGAGTTGCTTTTTTTCATTGAGTTTACTGCGAGGGTAATTTTTCTTTGTTTTGGTGGTTTCTCAAAGGTTACAAGTCATCAGTGGTTTTCAGTATACGTTACAGTTTATATCACTAGAGACATAAAATCTAACATTCTCCACATTTCTGTGATTTTAATACTTTAACACTCTGTAAAACAATGTGTAGAGATATTTCTTTTAAATGAAATTGTATAGGAACGCCTAAAATAATTAGTGTTTG
>NW_013766621.1:0-814 GCF_000517525.1 Limulus polyphemus
ATTTGAAGAGAAATGGTATTTATTCAAATCTTCGCGGAAAAGGTAGTTACCATAATTATTCAATCTTACTTGTGCAATATATACCCCTCAATCCTCATTTCTGTACAGCATCTGTTGGTAAACTGAGATCTTGCGTTGGCCTCCTAGCGACAGTTTTGGTCTGCCGGTCTTCCTTAGACATACAATTCCTTATTACAGTTTCGTGATATGTGTTATGGACACAACTGGACAATGGTTTGTAAAGTGCTTGCCGACCACTAAGTGGCTCAATTTTCATCTTTGCGTGATATTCCAACGATGTTGTTGCTTTGTGGGTTTTTATTAATTGGACTCTATCGGCTATGAAAGGTTTTTTAAAGGTCTAAACTGTGTATTTACTTTGCGCTTCTTGGGAACTTCCACTGTAGAGACAGTTGGTTGAAGCTCGATTTTTAGATGATTTACATCTGCGTTTTTCTCTTCTTATTTTCGTATTGGAATAAGTAATTAAGCTTACGTTGGAATCTGTGCTTATCTTTAGGTCCGACAGAACTTATCTTTAAAGCTAATATTTAACTTATGCTCCAAAACTTCCTTCTCCAATCTCCTATTAGGCTCTTTTTTTTTTCAGCCGTTCTCAATTTGTTGTCCGTGGGCTTCCTTCATGTGGTCCGTCGAAAGGTTGCATGATTACGGAAAGGAAGTATAGATCCCGTTGTGGTCCGCGAAAATCAAAATCAGGTGGTTCGTGAACAAAACGTTTGAGAACCACTAATAATGGCTGGAGACGGCTTGAATGGCTAATGAAGAAAAACTTTAATATAAGTTTAACATA
>NW_013766622.1:0-979 GCF_000517525.1 Limulus polyphemus
TAAACTATTATATGCTTGCAGTGTTATTGTAAAATGTGTCATGTGTTGTTTTTAAATGATTACTTCAGAGAACTCGTTTGTAATTGATATAAATGTTTTCATTCATCAGTACAACACACAAGGTTATTTATATAGGCCTTACACTAAACTATTATATGCTTGCAGTGTTATTGTAAAATGTGTCATGTGTTGTTTTTAAATGATTACTTCAGAGAACTCGTTTGTAATTGATATAGATGTTTTCATTCATCAGTACAACACTGCAAGCATAAAAATATTTCATTTGTCTGTAGAAGAGATTTTATAAAATTTTAATAATTATTAATTGATTTCCCTTTTTTTTTTATAACACAAAATCTTAACCATAACAGTTAATACAGTAGGCTATAAAAATACCAGAACTGGGGTAATTGATATAATTTTGTAACAACTGTACTGTTTAATGTAATTAGTTTGTTAATTTGCTCTTCTTTCATGTATTGAAGTTGCTCTAAATTTGTTTGTATGAATAATCTCTTCATTCAGCTTCAACATACTTGGAAACAACTAACAAAATATATTTATTGTTACTTGTAAGAATGAGGTGGTTTTTTTATATGTAAAAAAATATATATGAAATTCTACTGTTTTTTTTTTTGGCATATTTGTTGTCATCTCTATATCTATATAATATACTCTCTAATAAATTCTAATGGGAGTTTCTTGGTATCTTCCAATCGAAAATGACAAAGTGTAATCACCTCTCAACTTTATAAAAGTTTTTTTCCCTATTTTATGAAATTATTTCACGGAAACAAGTTTCCATAGAATGAACTCATAAGATACTGAAACCATTGGTCTGTGTGATACGTATAGGGCTTTGTCATCACTGATAACGTTAAACGTTATCAGTGATGACAAAGCCCTATACGTATCACACAGACCAATTAAGATACTACGTTATCAGTGATGACAAAGCCCTATACGTATCACACAGACC
>NW_013766623.1:0-1675 GCF_000517525.1 Limulus polyphemus
CACAATAGATCTACATCCTCTTGATATGACAGTGGGTTACAATGGGTCAACATCCCCTTGATAAGACAGTGAGTCACAATGGATCAACTTCCCCTTGATCAGACAGTGTGTCACAAAGGATCAACATTCCCTTGATAAGACAGTGAGTCACAATGGCTCAACGTCCCCTTGATATGACAGTGGGTCACAATGGATCAACTTCCCCTTGATCAGACAGTGTGTCACAAAGGATCAACATTCCCTTGATAAGACAGTGAGTCACAATGGCTCAACGTCCCCTTGACATGACAGTGGGTCACAATGGATCAACTTCCCCTTGATCAGACAGTGTGTCACAAAGGATCAACATTCCCTTGATAAGACAGTGAGTCACAATGGCTCAACATCCCCTTGACATGACAGTGGCCCACAATTAAACCGATTAGAGTAACATTTACGGATGGTTATGTCTTTGTTAGACAATTTGGTTCAGTGCTAGCTTGTCGCCACGACAACGTGAATTCGATACACAACATACCAGAATAAAAAGTGTTATTTTATTGTTCTCAATATTACAATCTCGAATGAGTAAAGTCAATCTTGAAGCATAACAAACTGAATAACTCATATTAAATAAATCCTTTTCTGGCTGTTACTAAGTAACGTCATCACTCAGGCATGAATGTTACCAGTCGTGGGGGGTCGGGGGTAACAACCAGACGAGAGTAGTCCAAGCGTTGGCGGTGGGCGCTGTTGACTAGGATCCTTTCATCCAGTCTATCGTTTCAAAATTAGGGACGGCTGGTACAGATAGCTCTCGTGTATCTTTACGCAACTATTCTTAAAAGACAAACAGATCACGAGAAATATGTTGTTGGGTTTGCCTTTTATTGTGCTAAACAGTAAATTGTACCAGATTGTCCCGAGTTAATTTATATACTTACATATTTATTCATGTTGAAACTTGTAAAGTATTTGAACAAAGCTGGAAGTCACAGAATCGTGAAGCAGTGCCAGTGGGTTAGGCCAATTTCTGGAATTCTAATCCTAATCAACAAACCCTTTTTACCGAAATTCACAATACAGTATCTTTAATCAGTTTGTCTGCTGAATAATACAACTGAAGAGTAAATTATAAGCATCAGTGTTGCAGATTCTTCAAATTCCCATGTAAATACAGGTTCACTACGGTAAAGGTTTGTTTTTGTGTATGATGTTTAAGTTGTCCTTTGTTTTTGTGTATGATGTTTAAGTTGTCCTTTGTTTTTGTGTATGATCTTTAAGTTGTCCTTTGTTTTTGTGTATGATGTTTAAGTTGTCCTTTGTTTTTGTGTATGATGTTTAAGTTGTCCTTTGGACAACTTAAATATCATACACAAAAACAAAGGACAACTTAAACATCATACACAAAAACAAAGGACAATTTAAACATCATACACAAAAACAAAGGGCAACTTAACATCATACACAAAAGCAAAGGACAATTTGAACATCATACACAGAAACAAAGGACAACTCAAACATCATACGCAGAAACAAAAGGACAACTTAAACATCATACACAAAAACAAAGGACAACTTAAACATCATACACAAAAACAAAGGACAACTTAAAGATCATACACAAAAACAAAGGACAACTTAAACATCATACACAAAAACAAAGGACAACTTAAACATCATACACAAAAACAAA
>NW_013766624.1:0-898 GCF_000517525.1 Limulus polyphemus
GTTGAAGGACATATTTGAGTTCTTTCAACCGCGACTCGCTAAATATCATAAATGAAAAAAATATCATGTGAAAATTGTTTGTTTCAGAATTTTCGTTCTAAGCTAAGATATCTCTAATTTTAAAATGATAGAACAAAGAGAAACCAGCTTCTATCGCCAGCACTTGGTACACTCTTGTCTAAAATGATAGAACAAAGAGAAACCAGCTTCTATCACCAGCACTTGGTACACTCTTGTCTAAAATGATAGAACAAAGAGAAACCAGCTTCTATCGCCCGCTCTTGGTACACTATTGTCTAAAGTGATAGAACAAAGAGAAGCCAACTTCTATCGCCAGCACTTGGTACACTCTTGTCTAAAATGATAGAACAAAGAGAAGCCAGCTTCTATCACCAGCACTTGGTACACTCTTGTCTAAAATGATAGAACATAGAGAAGCTAGCTTCTATCGCTAGCACTTGGTACACTCTTGTCTAAAATGTTAGAACAAAGAGAAGCTAGCTTCTATCGCCAGCACTCACAACCATCTGAATATAAGTCCATAGTGGGAAGTTCCTAAGTCATGCTGTTCCTCAATGTTTATTATTTCAACATAACGTTGCACAGCTTACATCTAATCAGTACTTAATAAATATATAAAAACTTTGCGGTATCTATATAGCCTTCTTGTTATTATATATTTTGATGTAGAATATTTTTTTAAACATTTTTAGATATGAATGTAAATAATTTAGGCTACTTTATAACTAATGCTTTTTATTTACCTCATACCCTTTTTAATCGAAATAAACTTGAGTATTTCTTTCTTGTAAGCACAAAGCTACTCAACTGGCTATTTCTGCTCTGTTTACTGCAAGTATTGAAATCTAATACACAAGTCCTTAGAATTATAGCCTTC
>NW_013766625.1:0-895 GCF_000517525.1 Limulus polyphemus
CCTAGAAATTTATTCAAATTTACCTGAAGTAGCTTTTATCTTTTTAACTCTATGCATAAGGACAGTCAATCTGACTGACCACATAACTAAGTGTATCTTCATGAAATTTAGCCAGATTTTAATAAGCATTACAAGTCTATTGTAAACAAAAAATCAAGTTGTTTTTTTTAACAAAGTACTATGTGAATCCACAAGTCCGTTATTGAGTTAGTCTAAAAGGTTTTTCATAATATCATTTACATAACCTCTAGAACCTCCTAAATGAATATCACTTACTTTCTCTACCCTAACACTAACCGTAATCAAATCATTTGAAGGAAAGCTTAAAAATATGACAAAATCAAAAATACAGTTTTCTTCTAGAATGACTGCTGCTTATATTAGACAATTATTGTTATTTATCACAGTTTTCATATCTAGTTTTAATTTTATTGTTTTATTGCTCTTTGAACTGTGTCTGACTAGAGCAATAAATAACATGTGGATAGCTTAGAGCAAGTTAGGGTAAACAAAGTATTAAATTACATCATGTGATAGCAGACCACTTGTGTTTTTCTAGAATAAGAGTTTTTAATGTATTTTTTTTCTTATCTAACCTAATAACTTTCTAATATTTTCATTTTAGTTACTTACAATAAAAACTATATAACAATAAACAAAAAATACACATAAAAAAACAAGAAATTTAGAACTTACTTTTACCCTTAAGGCCTTTTGCACTTGAGTACATGGTTTAGTAAGCCTATATTTTTTCTCATTATATTGGTCATCCAAAAATAATTCATGTACCTTTCAAATATGCATCTTAGAAGTAAAAAAAAAACATCAGACATTAGAATAGAACGTCTCACAACTACTGTTACTCGTCTGGCTTTCTAACTAACCTTTTAGTAGG
>NW_013766626.1:0-829 GCF_000517525.1 Limulus polyphemus
ACTTTCTATAGTACTATAGCTAGCTAGGTTACGTATATATCGATCCTACTTGTCATTATACAATATAAAAATGTTTTGTTATACTTGTTATTTTAGAAATACTGTGTTTAAATAATTACTGTTGCAATAGAGATAATAATATAACGCAGATGTTTTCGCGGGTTTCTGCTAATATTTGACTAAAGAAAAGTCAGTGACATGATGGTATAATTCCAAGAGGATCAGATGGATTATATTCGTGAAATGTTTCGAAAATAATTTTTGACACAATTAAAATACGAAATAAATTATTTTGGATTGAAGTTTCAAAGTATGGTAAGAACGATTGGTTAGTTTCGTGTTATGTTAAACGTTTTATTTAAATATTTTAAATTATTGTCTTATTATCTTCAGTTAATAATATAATTCAAGAATATTAAGATCAGCTTGTTGTGTAATCCTAATTACGGTATCCATATTTAGAAGGCGGAGAACACAAATAACACGTAATCCCCTCATTTTGGCGCCAGGAAGTAATTATTTTGCGACTATCAGTTTTGTGCGTTAAACATGAAAAATGTAATTATCTAGATTATTTTTGTATAACTTCACTCACTAGACGATAGTCTGTATCTTTAAATCATAGGTACGTGGATATTAAAGTAAACATTTCGGTTCGCAAATTGCAACAAAAATAATATAAACATTAATATATTTGTTCTAGTTAATTGTTATGGCCAGGTGGTTAAGGCACTCGACTCCCAATCTGAGGGTCGCGGGTTCGAATCCCTGTATCACCAAACATGCTCACCCCTTTCAGCAGTGGGGGTGTTATAATGTGACGATCAAT
>NW_013766627.1:0-825 GCF_000517525.1 Limulus polyphemus
CTGTCAAAGAAGAAACTGCTCAGTTTGGAGAAGGGAAACGGTAAGCCATTAATGAAGTTACTACCACTGATGTGACTGTTATCGACGATAGAACATTTCCTGATGAAGCAGATGAACCCCACGTGAAGCAGAAGCCAACGAGATAGAGACCAGTATGGAAGAAGATACGTCCCGTAAAATTAAGAGACTTTATTGAATTGTAATTTTGTGTTTGTAATTCTGTACATTTAATCAATTTATTGTTAATTATCTATTGATTAAACGTAAGTGGCTATTGTTCGGGATGAACAATACCAAGGAAGGAGCTGTGTTACAACAGTGGAAGTCACGCAATGCTGGGAGCTTGTGTGCTGGAGTTTCTCAAAGGATCATGAAATTGCCCGGCAACCCTAATCTGATCGAGACGCCCTCTTTTTAGTATATAAGCCTGGCGAGAATAACCAGCGTGAGGGAAGAGACAGATAATTGAGTCAAGCGAACATTAGGCACCTTAAGTAAAGTTTGTGAGTCACTGTGATTTATAGCGTGTGTTATAAAGGTTGTTAAGTAAGGAGACGAGAAACGTATTGATTGTGAAATTACTGTGTATTGTAAAGTTTGTATCGAGAAAGAATAAACTAGTTTTAATCTAGAAGGTACTTGTATCACTGAAGTTCCTCGGAAAGCATTTATACCGGAAATTAACAAACAAGCAGGTACACAACAATATAGTGAAACTGGTAATTATTGGCTTCAATGCTCTGTTATCACAATGATTACATAAAGTTAACTTAAAGTTACTAAATTTTCGAATAATTTAACATAGCAAAGTGATTTGAAGGCATA
>NW_013766628.1:0-1918 GCF_000517525.1 Limulus polyphemus
GTAACTGAATTATGGAAAATCCGTTATTAAAACCAAAACAATTTTTATGAAGTTTAAATTCGCAGACCTGTGTTATTACTTAACCTTATTTGATTCACCCCTGAATGATATTTTAGTTTTCATAAGGTTTGGCCCATCTCACTCACCTAGTTTGTCAAATGCAGTCTTCGTTCCTGTTCACAAAGTAAAACGTACAGAGAGTTATTATTATTTTTATTTCATCTCGAATATTTCACTCATTCTATGGGACATTGAAAAAAGAGCGGTTTCTTCGCGAGAGCGGGCTGTTCTACGAAATCTGTGCCACCAAATTTGAAGCCATTTGTCTCGCACTGGGGGGGGGGGGCACAGCGGTATGTCTGCGGATTTACAACGCTAGAATCCGGGTTTCGAAAAAATCTCAAAACCCAAATCATATATTACAAACATTCGCCGACTATCCGACGAAAATAAAGGAGCCCTCATAAAGAGCCACACCCTGAATTTGCCATTCTTACGTTGTTAAGTATTTAATAGAATCTTGGGCGGTTTTTCTTCGTTGGTTTCTGATATTCGCGCAAAGCTAAACAAAAGCTAACCGCCCTAGCTGTTCCTACTTTTGAACTGATGGGCTAGAGAAAAGGGCAGCTAGTCATCCCCAGTTATGGGCTACTCTAAACGAATAATGGAATTTGACCGTCGCTATTATAACGCACCCACGGCTCCAAATTCCCAAGCCCGAATTTTACGTTAAGGAACGCGAACCATGGACCCTCAGATTCACGCTAGCCACTATAACAGATATATGGAGTCAGAAAAGCCAGCTGAGACAAGTGCTTGGTTGTTTGTAATTAAGCACAAAGCTACACAATAAGCTATCTGTGCGCTGCCCACCACGGGTATAAGATAATATCTCCCGAATATGAAACTGAATCGCCCAATAACGCTAGTATCAACATTTCAAAAATCCTAAAAATTAAATGTGAAGCCTAGTTTATCAGTCGATTTAACATCTGTCACTGAGTTTCCACCTCTCGTACGTAACTCTGGACAAGGGCAAATCAAGAGAATAAGACTAGACTTCATATAGTAGTGGAGTGTGTATTATATGTATGTATCGGTTTTATCGTACGTAACTCTGGGCAAGGGCAAATCAAGAGAATAAGACTAGACTTCATATAGTAGTGGGGTGTGTATTATATGTATGTATCGCTTTTATCGTACGTAACTCTGGACAAGGGCAAATCAAGAGAATAAGACTAGACTTCATATAGTAGTGGAGTGTGTATTATATGTATGTATCGGTTTTATCGTACGTAACTCTGGACAAGGGCAAATCAAAAGAATAAGACTAGACTTCATATAGTAGTAGAGTGTGTATTATATAGATGTATTGGTTTTATTCAGCTTGACAATTTCGAGTATCAGTTACTTCCAGAGACGGATTGGAATGACTTTTATACATCTTAAAACATCATACATGAGATATACACTCTACCATTATAAGCCTAGTTTTATTCTTTCGATTTATTTTTATCCAGGGTTATTACTGATGAAGGTTAGAATTTTCCGAAACTTGTATAGCACAGCGACAATTGGTAAATCGAATCATAGGTTGTGCTTAAGTTTAAAGATCTTAAATAGCTTTTCGGCTCAATAATTTACATAAATAGATTAGTAGCATCGATATATATGTAAATCCTATGTAAATATAGGATCACCGTGAGAGTAAAGTACATTAGGAGTGTACACTTTTTGGCATTAGTGTACAAGATACTCCCGTGTACAAGATAATGCCAGAAAGTGTATTTGAGAGTATACACTTTCTGGCATTATCTTGTACACTGGAAGTATACACTTCTTGGAATTATATTATACACTGGGAGTATACACTTTCTGGCATTATCTTGTACACTGGAAGTATACACTTTCTGGCATT
>NW_013766629.1:0-831 GCF_000517525.1 Limulus polyphemus
CAATATATGCACAACAGAAATTAAATGATTAGATGAAAAATGTTTTATAACGGCGCTTAGAAAGAACAACAATAAAATGGACCTACAATATCATTGACTATTTGCAAATAGTAACTATGGAGACGAGAACAACAACAGTGGCTAGTATATTATTTCCCTGTCAATGTTCCCATCTTCATTAAAGGCGTAAGATGGCAAACAAGATCTTGAAGAATCTATCTATATACTACTAAAACTCGGAGATTGTTTGTTTGTTTGTTTGCTTATTTTCTCAGTCAAAAAATCATTCCCACTAACGTTCGCGTTCTTTACGAAACTTCTTACTTCACTTTTTTGAAAAATGAAATGGTCTTTCCTTTTACTCCTGATCAACAATCAAATATCTTTTCTTGAATTATGAATAACAAGACTGGATTGAAATATTTAGTTAAATTATATCAAAATAAACCTTCATTTCGGTGCAATATTAAAATTAGCTTGAATTCTTCATAACTTCTAAATAGTGGTTGACCCAACAGGTCACGATGGTCTAGTAAATACTAATTATGTTCAATCCATATGCCCCCGAACGTCTGACGGGTGTCTCAGTTTGTGTGTTATGTCGTCAAGAAATTAATGTTTCGTTTTGGAACACATTCATTAACCACCTCCCAAAAAACGTGCATCACATATAATAGTTAAACGAACCGCCTAATCGTAACGTTAGTGTAGCCTATATAATATGTAAAGCTTAGTATACTCTAATCCCTTATAGTGATGGCACATGACGACGAGACACACATTCGGCATGTAATGTTGTTTGAATACAAGAAGGGAAACAACGCCTCTGTT
>NW_013766630.1:0-825 GCF_000517525.1 Limulus polyphemus
AAACAATATGATTAGGGTTTGAGAAGTTGGGACTAGGCATTGAAAGTTGAAAGTAAAACTTGAATGTTCTGTTGGTGATTATTTGGATAAATGTAATAAACATTAATTGTGTTTTTATTTCTAATTTTTGTGTATATTTTTTTGGGGGGAACTCGATCCCACTTGACACCTGGCCTCAACCAAAGCTTAGTGACCAGGTACCCGGACCTGGTATTTGGCCAAATTTTACTACCCGTGCATCCCTAGTAATAAATAATACTTTGTATTTCATAAAATGATATTTAGATGTTATACTTTTCATTGAAAATAATGTTATTTGAATCTAAGACCAAATAAATAAAATTATGAAAATTAAACTGTAATTGAGAAATTTAAGGGTTCAATCTGTTTTCAAGCCTAACTGAATGTTTTAATATGAACAAAAACACCAGAATATAGGGTCGTGTAGTAGTGGATTGAAACTATGATAAAAAATATATGCATGTTAGACCACAATGCAGTGATGGAGACATAAATGAAAATAAACACAGTATATGGAAAATAAAAATTATAATCACAGTTGTACCAACTGTAGAAATGTGCAAAAGGAATAACCTTAACAATAGATATCTATGTTGAGCAACCAAAATGTGTTGAGGATTCCTGTTTTATTAGCATCTACTAAGCCTCACTGTCATTCACTCTGTATGTCCATTTGTAGCTATGGCAGCAACCCTTTTTTTTGGTATCAAATAATCATGTAAATGATAAAGTACAAATAAAATATTTAATTACCAACTTGTAGAAGTACATTATAATACCAAGTATAAACATCCAACTAAGCTC
>NW_013766631.1:0-1034 GCF_000517525.1 Limulus polyphemus
GTGACAAACCTTCATGATACAGACACGTCCATGTATTGTACAGGTGACAAACCTTCATAACACAGACACGTCCATGTATTGCACGGGTGACAAACCTCCATGATACAAAAGCGTCCATGTATTGTCGTATTGTACAGGTGACAAACCTACATGACAAAGACACGTCCATGTATTGTACAGGTGACAAACCTCCATGATACACACATCCATGTATTGCCGTATTATACAGATGGTCATCTCCCTGATACAGACTAGTCAATGTATTGTCGTATTGTACAGGTAACCAACCACTATGATACACACACGTTCATGTATTGTATATGTGACAAATCTCCATGATATAGACACGTCCATGTATTGTACAGGTAACAAACCTCCATGAAACAGTCACTTCCATGTATTGTACAGGTGACAAACCTCCATTAAACAGTCACATCCATGTATTTTACAGGTGACAAACCTCCATTAAACAGTCACATCCATGTATTGTACAGGTGACAAACCTCCATGATATAGACACGTCCATGTATTGCACGGGTGACAAACCTCCATGATACAGACACGTCCATGTATTGTCGTATTGTACAGGTGACAAACCTACATGACAAAGACACGTCCGTGTATTGTACAGGTGACAAACCTCCATGACACAAACACTTCCATGTATTGTACAGGTGACAAACCTCCATGACACAAACACTTCCATATATTGTACAGGTGACAAACCTCCATGATACAAACACTTCCATGTATTGTACAGGTGACAAACGTCCATGAAACAGTCACATCCATGTATTCTACTGGTGACAAACCTCCATGAAACAGTCACATCCATGTATTGTACAGGTGAAAATCTCCATGATACACATATGTCCATGTATTGTACAGGTGAGAAACCTCCATGATACAGACACTTCCATGTATTGTACAGGTAACAAACCTCCATGACACAGACACTTCCATGTATTGTACAGGTGACAAACCTCCATGTCACAAACACTTCCATGTATTGTACAGGTGACAAACCTCATGAA
>NW_013766632.1:0-830 GCF_000517525.1 Limulus polyphemus
TAGAGTTGTTTAAACATTTGTTTAACAACAAGTAAAAGCTTGAAATGGTCTATTCTTTCATTGGGGAGGAGGGGGTCTGTGAGCCAGATTAGTTTCGGAGAATTCCACTCCTCATCAGTGACCCTGGACACTACCACCGAATGAAACTTAGTTTAGTTTAGTTTACCATGGCAGTTATTTCGAATTAAAACTTTTAACCTTAGGTCAAATTAATTTTAAATATCAATTTTGACCAAGGGTCAAAAATAATCGGGGGTGTTCAGAAACATTATCTCTTCACCCCACACATGCACTATATGTATCGTGAGAAAAAAAACAATAATAATAAATAAATAAATAAAATAAATCATGGTGGATTTTAAATCTGGCTGGGAAGACATGGGTGGTATCGATCACAGTAATGGTGCTGAAGTTTGATGTGTCTTCTGTGATGGTTTGGGGTTACTACAGTTTCACTTTTAAAACACAATTTTCGGGGGTGGATCTGAAAATCCTAATACCCATGTGAGAGGAAAACAGGAGTACCCCGAGAAAAACCCACTTTCAGTACCCGGACGCCGAATATTCTATCCGGATAATGCCTGAGCTAAGGAACTAAAATATATATGAGTTATAACACTTTATCTCTATCAGCATATTACATGGTTTTTATTAAATTTATAGGAGAAATATGGATGCACCAAGTTTCTGGGGTAACTGATAATTTTGGGAATTCCTCAGTTAATGAGTTACGTTTGACGGATTTATTGTAAAAGTTTGATGCTAGTTTCAGTATTCTTTCTTTGATGAGTGGAATCGGGTTAACTGAGTTTAGGTATACTAATGGTGTG
>NW_013766633.1:0-829 GCF_000517525.1 Limulus polyphemus
TCCTTAATTAGACCATCAATGACCTTCTCTATCTCTTGTCGCTTTGCTGGAGTCTATTCTCCTCGGAGGAATCTTTATTGGATGATGATTGACTGTGTTTATTCTGTGCTCTACAAGGTTTGTGCAGCCGAGGTCATGATCTCCTTTCGAAAAGACGTCTGCATAATTTGCCAAAATATCTTTTACCTGAAGAGCCTGTTCTGGGAGTGTATGTCCTTTCTTTACAGTTGTATTTCTTGCTTTAACATTGACTGGCTCTACCTTCTGGCACACACCCAACAGTGCCCCTTCCTTAAGTGTCTGTTCACATTTAGAGAAGTTGGCCACTGTTATAGGTACTACAAGTGACCTTCCAATCTTCAAATCCGCTGGATGGGTCTTCCACTGCTTCCACAAGCATTGGGCTTCCTTGGGAATGTTTTTTTATCCTACCCCAAATTATCTTCTCTGACATAGGGGGTATTGTAGTTGACTTAAGTACTGTGACATGCAAATCAACAGATGCAGCCGACTTATTGGTAGTATTCTTCTTACACTGCCTCCTCATATGTTCTTGCTCTCCACAGTTCCAACAACCTTTCTGGGTAGCCGCCTTTCCAGCCGTGGCATCTTCCCTGTGTTGAAGCTTCCAGCATTGAGCTATCTTGTACCCAGGTTAGTTAGTGCCAGCAAAGTCCCTCAAACCTTTCTGAAAGCTGACCTTGAATCCTGATGACTGTACCAACCTTAGTACCTCTCTGCTGGACTTAACGTAGGATTCAAATTCAAGAGATCTGGCCATTGCATCCTGCATAGTAGAGATGTGTGCTTGCTTCACTTGTACCTTTAG
>NW_013766634.1:0-828 GCF_000517525.1 Limulus polyphemus
ATCTGCTACGAGAGGCCAAAGTTTGAAATAATCTTTTAATTATGAAAATAAGATAACTTAAAATGTTAAAAAACATTGTAGTGTAAAAATATAAAAAGGCAAATGTTTAAAATGTTAACGATTTTAGTAACATTATCATTGATATTTTCTGTTACTTATTTTTCGTTGTGAAATATTTATGAAGGATTTGAAAACCGAAATAGAAGCATTACTTTTAAGACACCAGCTTATCTGGTTCGATGACGAGGAACCCACTTTGAAACTAATAATGCTTGGAGACGGCTTAAATGGGTAATGAAGAAAAACTTTAATATAAGTTCAACATAACAGCAAATGTACAACGTTTCGACAAGGTTCTGTCATCATCAGGTACATGTAATTTACACTGACACAGATATATATATAAATATATACATACAGTATGGAACAAAGAGGTCACATGACCGGATACTGTGCACGACTTAGAAGAGGTATCTAGGCAACCAGGGTGTTGGTTTAGAGTAGGGTTGTTTTATTCAATTATGATGGATTGCTTGATTTTTCGTTTGTTTATGTTTTTCTCTTTGTTTAAAATTACTGTGTTTCAATAGATATACTATGGTTTTTTTGAGTTGCAATGGTGGAAAACATGGGACGGTTTTTTCATTGTGTTCTGTGAATCTGGTTTCCAATTTTCTGCGTGTTTCTCTGGGCGGTTATTGCATGTTATTTTGTAAATGACGTTGGTACTGTGTGATTCTAAATAATTTTTGTTTATTAACGATTTTAATTTAGCGCCAGGTTTTTGAGAGAATTTGACGTTGACAGGAATATTGTGTTTAATGGTTA
>NW_013766635.1:0-828 GCF_000517525.1 Limulus polyphemus
AGTGCCAATTCAATACATATATCCCAACATCATATTTAAATTATTATTAAACATTCAGATTTCATTGTCATTCACAACAGCAAAGTATTGCACAAGATAAACCTTGAAACGATTTTCTCGTTTATGAACTTGATATCTAGAACTATACTGGAGAAAAATGGACTGCTAGTGCCCTCTTTTGGTTATATTATTATAAATTTAATAATTCTTTATATCTTATGACGAAAATTCCACCACAGTTTTAGTTAAAGAACGTGATGCAATTTTTTCTTGTAGTAGAATCCTTTACCAATAATACGCAAACCACTTGGTATACCATGACGGATCATTATCTGATGATACTCTTGTCCTAACACTTTTCCACAGTACTGTATTTCAATAGTGGTTTACAAACTTGTAAAATGCGTTCACACCATTAACTTTTCTGTTGTAACAGATGGCCTTTATAAATAATGTTCATAACGTTACTGTGTTCGTTGTATCTCAGCCGCCTGAAGAGTTATTGATTGAACAAAACGCATCTTCGGTAATGGATATGACGACTAGATAAAAATGTCGCTTTAAAAAATATAATACGTTTAAAATATTGTCTTAAGACAAGTATAATTAATTTTAGTTGAAACAGAAGGTGGTATATCATAACACAATGCCTACCCAGTGGCACTGCGGTATGTCTCCGGAATTACAACGCTAGAATCCCGGTTTCGATACCTGTGGTGGGCAGAGCACAGATAGCCCATTGTGTAGCTTTGTGCTTAATTGCAAAACAACATAACAGAACAAAATGCTTGACATTTCTCACATAGCATCATTTTATAAATGTGCTGT
>NW_013766636.1:0-1248 GCF_000517525.1 Limulus polyphemus
AATGTTCTATTATTTCTTCCTTCCAAGCCACTAAGTCATCCACCGGGAGTAAAATATTGTTCTGGTGATGAAGGTTATGCCATCTTATGTTTTGTTATCGAATCAGTCTCTGGATATAATTGTAGTGATTTCATTAACATTACGTTTATTTCACCATTAGGGATGTGGCAGACCGATCTGCCCACCAAGAGGTGGAAGAGAGGACACGGAGGATGTTCAGTGCCCTTGTACACTTGAAACGTAGTTGCTTTATATGAGGGAGGAAAGTAAGCTTATGATTAAATATAATCCCCAAGAACTTTGTTCCATGAACCACACGAAGAACAACATCACCGAGATAGAGCTTGGGATCGGGGTGTAGGCGCCACTGGTAGGAAAAATGTGTGCAAACAGTCTTGAGGGCAGTCTGAAGCTGCCACTCAATAAACCTCATGATCAACGACTGACACGAGATGTGTCAATAAAGCCCGTTTGCAACAGTATGAGGAAGTTGTGTAGTGCTAGCATTAATCTTGATACTGAAAAGTGTCACACTCAAGACACAGCCCTGAGGGACTCCAAGCCTGTGTAAGAGAATGGGAAAGATTCGAACCCACACAGACTTCGAATTGCCTGTCCAGTAAAAAGTTCTGAATAAAAATGATATTCCCCAAAATGCCGTATCTCCACGTGGTATCGTAAGCCTTCTCAAGGTCAAATAGCACGAAGGCAAGATGTTCTCTCTTGAGGAAGGCTTCTCTGATAGAGGTTTCAAGTTGAATCAGGTGGTCCCTTGTGGAGAGCTGTTGATAGAACCCACACTGGGTGAGCGAGAGTAGGTTGTTTGATTTCTCTAACTTGCTCTTCTTCAGTCTGACAGTACATCAGTTGGACTTGATGATGTTAACTATGAGATGCTGCGCCATCTCTCTTTTGCTATTATTCTGCTTGTTTTTAACCAGATCTGGCAGGAGAATGTTTTTCCTGATGCTTGGTGCCAGGCTATTGCCCTCTCTTTCTCTAAGCCTGGAAAGGATCACAAAATTCCTTCTAATCATCGTCCAATTGTTTTGACTAACTGTTTCTGTAAGGTCTCAGAGATGATGGTTAATGCTCGTCTTGTTTGGTTCCTCTTCCATCCATGTAAGGAAGACTTGATGGTCAAGATGGTGGGGAAAAAACAGAAGTGCTGGATGCACAAGAAAAACTCTCACCAAGAGTACCAGTGATGTTCTGTACATCAGCAACTTCCTGGCTATTGGAGAGCAA
>NW_013766637.1:0-3496 GCF_000517525.1 Limulus polyphemus
TTCTTTAGAAACCAAGAGCTCTAACATAAGCAAGACAATTAATGTAGACTGAAGGTGTTGCGACATATCTTTTAAAAAAGTGCAAAAATACAGTTTGATTAAAATGTGATATTCTTGTTTTTACATTTATAGGTCATTGTCAGCTTAGTCACAATTCTTCTGTATTGAAAATTTTCTTGAAACGAAAGCACACTTAGGTAATGTTCAGCTTCTGAGAACTTGACGTGGGTTTAAAATTTCAGTTCATGATATAACTGTGAATTTTAAAACTTTGAACGAAAAGTCCACATCTGTTAATAAAGAAATTGCGTTATTATTTCCAAACAAAATATTCTTAAGTCACCTGAGGCACTTGGTCTTCTATTTGTTTACTTTATATTTTTCTTAATTTCCTTATAACTCGAATAGTATATAATGAGCTTAACAATTTCTTCATTGGACATTAACTTTTTCTTAACATTAACAAGTTTGGCAAGTTTTCCAAATCTCAGATTGCTCTCAATATAACGAAAGTGGTTGACTCGTAGTGTGACTTTGATCTAGGAAATTACCAATACTATTTCTTATATATTACCAAGATATATTCTCGGTGTCAGTTTCAAAAACTGTAGACAATATTAACCTTGACTTACATTTATGGAACGAATTACTCAACATTACGACAAAACCCAATGGTTTCGTTGTTATTTTTGAGCTTTTATTACAACTGCAACTTACTCCTTTTACATTGAAAATATATTGTTTGTTAAAAGTAAAAGGATTTACGTTTGAGAATACATTATTTAAAAAAGTGTCATAGATTTGAATAACTTTTGTTTTTATGTTAATCTGTAAATCATAAAACATTATTTACAATAAGAAAATAGTTATTAGGATATGTTTGGCTGGCTCTAATGCCTTTCATTGGTAACGTAAACGACCATCTTCAACAGATGTAGCCCCCTACGCTAAGAAAACATGTTTTGATACTTGTGGTGGGCACAGCATAGATAGCCCCTTGTGTTGCTTTGCACTTAACAACAAACAAACAAAACATCAATAGACGTAAATTGAGTTTATAAACTTCACACAACGTAATTTGTACCAAAAGCCTTCATGCACACCTCCCCCATGTACCCTCCGTGGTACAGCCACATGTCTTCGGACTTGTACCGCTTGAAACTGGGTTTCGATATTCGTGGTGGACAAAGCACTGATAGCAGATTGAGTAGCTTTGTGCTTCACTACAAACAAACAAAGCCTTCATGAATTTATTTTTTTAAAGTAATAACTTTTCGAAAATACCCTATATCACTAATAAACATTCTAATTGGTTACCATAAATTTATATTCCTAGTTTTACTAGTTTAGACGACTAAATTGCTAATTCCAATTTTTTTATGAGAATAGTTACTGCTTAAATGTTAATGTACCATTTCTTTCTGTGTAAATACCTACTTGATATATTTTTAACGTCAATCGTAGATATTAACATAGTGAAACTTGTTTCCTGATGCTGACAAAACGTCTAACAAAATATATACGTTATCTTTAGTAATAAGGTGATTGATATACGAATTCACAGTCTTGCGTTTTGTTGTTTTTATTTCGTTGGTTTAAAGTTTCCTGTTAGTTCAATGTATTACCTACCAAAGGTGAACAACTTCCGGCCTTTCTTTTTTTCATTTATGTAAAGGTAAGTCCTCTTTAGGTACAAAATTCATAGTATAATTAGCAGTTGAAATAGTTAAAAGCCTAGTTATGTGTGAGAGATTTAAATAAAACACAAGTCCATTGATAAAAAAGAAAGCAAAGCAAAAAGATAGATTGATCAATAGAAAGAGAAGATAAATATAGATTCATAGATGAAAAATAGGTTTTGTATATCAATTGTATATTTCTACTACTATTTACATAGCTTCTCCCGATGCTCAGCTGTAAGTCTGAGAGCTCATAGTTCTGAAATTCTTGTTTTCATAGCCCCATAGCTTTGTGCCAAACAGCAAAGAAACAAAGTATCCACATTTTTAGTTTGCACATTTTTTTTGAACGAACGCTATGTTGCAGGAGAAATGATCAGATTAAAGAATGCTTTTTTTTATGAGAGTTAGATTTTGTACAATGGACTGCTGAAAATATATTTTATTTTTGATGTTTGATAAACAAGAGTATTAGCTTAAGTTACAAAACAACACTTTATCCATTATTTGTGGATATTTGATTGTAATTGCATAGTTAGTTCATTCATTTTAAAAACCAAACAAGTGAGGTTAGTGTTAAGTATTTTTGTTTAAATCAGGTTCTGTTATAGGAATACTGTCTACTTTAAATGAATGCATGTGCTTTCTGTACTACTAGTAATTTACAAATGTATTTATGGTCGTCTTCCAAGTTAAGGATAGTTTCAGTAAAATAACAGTATAAAAAAAAAGGTAATGTAACTTGGAAAATACGCTTATTTATTCGTAGCTATATCCTAAAAGTGAAAAATAATTCAAGCTCAATACTAAAGAAAATTTAAAATCTTTACCCCAAGAAAAGCTCATATACTTAATGTTAAAGCTCGATAGTATGTACAGTACGGAAACCGTTCTCCTGTAATGGGAAAATAACCCTATCATAAGGACAATAATTCTGTGAACAAATATATATATAGATATCATTAAAGAAATGATAAAGCGCTATTTGAAAGCATTCTACAAATTAGAGAACTTGCATGGTACGAATTGCAGACATTCCAAATTTTCCAACTCATCTAAAAATATATTTAAACAAAGTCAAAAGATACATAAAATGTATGTGTTGTATCAGCTCCAAACATTTACCATTAGCAGTTTTACTGGTAGATTCGAGAATTTAAATGTCCACTTTATTAACTTTCGTTTAATATTTTTAATTTTTCTTTAAATTAGGTAGAAATAACATTGCATAAGTAGAAATATACCAGGTAAATATTTTCATTTTATATACTTATATGTATAAATAAATGGACAAAGTAGGATATAAAGTATAAATTCGTCATTATTCTTGTGCTGAGTCCATATTAGAATTCCAAGAAAGAGTGTTGTTATACTTTTAAAGTTTGGTTTCCTTACTTTTTACAACATTCAATGGTTACATCACCAAGGGAATGTATTTCATATATAAATATTAGGTATTATAGATAACACAAAAATCAATACCTTTTGAAATGGCCACGGGAACAACAGTCTATGTTATAATTTGAACACGGATCATAGGAAAAACAGAATATAACGGATTAAACGTATAAAATACCTAACTATTGAGATATAAAGAGTAGCTAATTTAATCGAGCTTCATGTATTTTCGAACAGGACAAATGGCAGTTTCTTTCAACCTCTGTATATATATATACACAGTTCTTGTTCTTAGTAAAAAAACTACAATGCTTAAAATGATCTAATTTAGGTGTTTTTACAAAGTACGCCTTTGTTTGTCACATAACATTTCTTTTTACCATAAAAAGCGACAGTTTAGTTCTCATTCTTATTACTCG
>NW_013766638.1:0-830 GCF_000517525.1 Limulus polyphemus
AGCCTTAGAAACTGTGATGGCAGGGGCCGACACATTGGAATTGATATTGATACTCTGAAGATGCTTGTTGAGTCTAACCCAAGGCAACACACTTGTGAAATGGCCCTAAAATTGCATGTCTCTCATGAAACAATGTGTTAACATATAAAGAATATGGGAAAACTTCATAAAGAAGGTGTTAGGGTGCCTCACAAACTCTCCGATGATCATCGTTTCCAACGTGTGAACGTTGCTTCATCTCTTCTGTCGCGTAATGTGTGTGAACCATTTTTGGACAGAATTGTTACCAGTGATGAAAAATGGATTCTCTATGCGAATATTAAACGCCAAAAACAATAGCTCAGTCCTAGACAAAAACCACTTCCGACCCCAAAACCTATACTCTGTCCGCAGAAAGTGATACTTTGTATTTGGTGGGACATCCAAAGAGTAATTTAATTCGAAATCCTCAATCCACAGTGAACTGTCAGTGCAGAGATGTATAGTCAGCAACTGGAACATTTAAATCAAGCCCTTCATCAGAAACGCCCTTCTCTGGTCAATCAGAAAGGTGTTCTTCTTCTCCACGACAATGCACGTCCACATGTGGCATGTTTGACGCAACACAAGATTATGGAGTTGGTTTGGGACATTCTTCCCTACCAACCATATTCTCCAGATATGGCACCATCAGATTACCATCTTTTTCGTTCGCTGCAACACCATGTTAATGAGAAAACATATGCAAATATTGAAGATGTTATAGAGGACATCGACATGTTTTTTTTTGCCAAGTGATTCTTTTAATCAGGGCATTAACAATCTGATTGTAATATGGAAATATCATCGAT
>NW_013766639.1:0-830 GCF_000517525.1 Limulus polyphemus
GTACTCATCAGCTGCAAATTATGTTAGTCCACTCACTAAAAGATTGTTACACAGCTTCTGATACTCATCAGCTGTATATTATTTTAGACCGCTTATATTGTGATTCCTTTAGTTAAATAAAGCAATCTAAATTTGCCAATCAAAGTAGGGTTTGAAAATCGTTTTAAAATCTATTCGACTAGTATCACTTTACTAGTTTGTATACTGTGACGGATTTATTATTATATATTTATTTTACTATTGACGTTTGTTTAGATTAAATTTATATTTAGAAACATACATAGCTTATAGTGTTAAATATGTATTGCGAAACTCCCGCCTATTCTCCAAAGTTGTAGAAGATTCTCGAGAGTAAGAATCAACAACATATGTGTGTACGTAAACGCTTGTGTTATCATTAGTATTGTCACGTAAAACTGAAATTTCGAGAAAGCCTCCACACGCCTATAAATATAACCAATACGACGCGTCAAAAAAGAGTATCTATTATTACTTTGCTATAGTCAGTGTGCCATACATTTTGGAAGCTATAACTGTGATTGTTATAACGCTTATCAATCGGAAAACTTCAAATATATGACCAGGAGCATTTACAGAGTTCGAACATTACAACACTTTTAACTTCAGTGGATTCTCATCAGACATTAGTATTTTTACGAAAACATTACATAACGTCACGGTGAAAAACTCGGCGTTTGTGGCTGGTAAATAACGAAGGACAAAGCTAGCTGGCTCCCTGTTAAGTAAATTATACCTATGTCAACTCTTAATTAACTCACTCATCGTGAAACCTCGATAAGATACTGTTACGTAAATTCGTTCCGACGAAA
>NW_013766640.1:0-829 GCF_000517525.1 Limulus polyphemus
TGTATTAGGCCTAATGATTAATTTAGACTACCAATAGGCTTACTGTTACTAACGTTATAGAGTCAGTGCTTAAAAGTTTTAATAGGTAAATAAATGTTAATTAATAAATATTCGTTTGATATTTTGACACATATATTACCTACTTGGCCTTAAAACATAAAGAAAAGTAAACGTTTATTACTACCAAGTATTTTTAAACCTTTTACAGTTGAAAGAGTTGAAAATTTGTGTGTGAATGTCCACACTGTTTTCTATTTCTTGACCTAGAATACAGTGAAAAGGCTCGAGTGCTATTTAAGTCTCTTTTTGTTCACGATAAAATTTTTTTCTGCGTAGTTTTTAATAAATATGTGGTGATTAAAGAATTACTTCGAGACTGATGAAATAAATGAAGAGTAGGTACAGACAAATTCGTTTTAGTTAAATTCTATAATTTTTGTTAGTCATTCCAAAATGGTTTCCAGTAATTTTTGATAGGCTTTTATTCTA
This sequence comes from Limulus polyphemus, assembly GCF_000517525.1. NCBI lineage: Eukaryota > Metazoa > Arthropoda > Merostomata > Xiphosura > Limulidae > Limulus > Limulus polyphemus. The sequence goes on from NW_013766640.1 coordinate 490, forward strand.
ATGATATTAATAAAAAGTAAATAAATATAGAAAGTAATGAAACTCGGTATATGAAATAATACACCTTGGTTAGGGAACACAAGAACACTGCCTACCGCGAATTTTTGACAGAACTAATACTCGGATATGACAGTCACTTTTATAACACAACATTTAAGTTGGTTGTTTACGAGTAGAAAAACCTAATAAAAAATTTATAAGAACTCGATAAGAACAATGTCCGTCTTAGAGACTGAAGGTTTAGAACTATAATATGGCGGTTTGAACCGGGCAACATTCTAGAAACTTCATTGAAATCATTTAGGAATGCACACATTTAATTTATTTCATCACTTCAGAC
>NW_013766641.1:0-826 GCF_000517525.1 Limulus polyphemus
GGCCTATAGGACAGCAGAGCATGAACCACTGGATACACTCCAGCAAAGTTGATGTTTGGTCGGGAACTTCGGTTGCCAGTGGATCTGTTAACAGGACGCCCACCTTATGAAGAGTTGCCTGAGAATGTGTCAGAGTTTGTGAAAGTGTTGTCGGAAAGGATGGATGATATTCACCACCAAGTGCGTACAAACTTGAAAACGTCTACTGATTCGATGAAGTTAACTTATGATAAAAGATCTACTGAAGTCAGCTTTGTACCAGGAGACAAGGTATGCTTGTATAATCCCAGAAAGACCAAAGGGAAGTCTCCTAAGTTGTCTTCTCCATGGGAAGGCCCATATGGCATAGTGGATCGTCTCTCAGACGTGACTTTCCGGATAAAATGTGGTCGGCGAGGCAAGCCAAAAGTGGTGCATGCCAACAGGCTTTGGCGTTATCACGGTCCAGGGCATTTCAGTTGGGACAAAGTGGAAACAGAACAAATGACGTTGCTGAAGACGTGCCACCGTCGAAGAAGAAACTCTACTCAGTTTTGAGAAGGGAAACGGTGAAGCTCTTGTTGAAGTTACTACCACTGATGTGACTGTTACCGATGATAGGACATTTACTGATGAAGCAGATGAACCCCACATGAAGCAGAAGCCAACGAGACGGAGACCAGTACGGAAAAAGATACGTCCCGTAAAATTGAGAGACTTTGTTGAATTGTAATTTTGTGTTTGTAATTCTGTACATTTTAATTAAGTTATTGTTAATTGTTATTGGTTATTGTAAGTGGCTATTGTTCGGGACGAAAATAATAAGGAGGGGGCAGTGTTGCGTCAT
>NW_013766642.1:0-830 GCF_000517525.1 Limulus polyphemus
CCTCAAACTCCACCCTAAGAAATGCCACTTGTTCCAGAAAGAGGTGCTTTACTTAGGCCACATTGTAAGTGAGCATGGTGTGCAAACTGATCCTGACAAGGTGAAAGCAGTGCATGATTGGCCATCACCAGACAATGTGGGAGAGTTAAGATGTTGTTTGGGACTCTGTACTTACTACCGCAAGTTTGTGAAGAACTTTGCAACTATAGCTGCTCCACTACATGATTTGACTAAAAAAGGCCAAAAGTTTGAATGTACAGTTTCTTGCCAGCATTCTTTCAAGACGTTGAAGGAAAAATTGGCCTCTGCTCCACTTTTAAAGCTACCAGATCCCTCACTGCCGTACATACTGGATTGTGATGCTAGTAATGTCGGAATTGGAGGAGTGTTGTCTCAGAAAGTGGGCGAAAACGAACATGTGGTGGCCTACTTCAGTAGGGTTTTGAGTAGACCAGAGAGAAACTACTGTGTAACAGGAGGGAACTCCTTGTTTTAGTAAAGAGTCTGACATATTTCTACCCTTACCTCTATGGTGCAAGGTTTACCATTAGGACAGACCATGCTGCATTACGCTGGTTAAGAGCATTAAAGAACCCAGAGGGACAAGTAGCACGTTGGATCGGAAAAATAGACCAGTATAATTATAATATTGAATATAGAGAAGGAAAATCCTATGGTAATGCTGATGGACTGAGCCGAAGTCCCTGCAAAAATGACTGCAAACATTGCTGCAAAAGAGAGGTTGAACTAACCAGGTGCCTTCAAGCTGATGTCAAGCCGACTGAAAGAGTTGATGATGGTGTAGTGGAACGAAATATAGATATCAAAGC
>NW_013766643.1:0-830 GCF_000517525.1 Limulus polyphemus
AATTGAATGTATCGAAGACTGTATGGTTATTAGCTGCTTTCCTCTCATTATTCACAAATATGGATAGGCTGTTCTGAGAAGTCTGTATTATGTGATTGTAGCAATACAATATTACCATTTACCAATAAATTTACGGTTTTCATTCTTACATTATCCATTGAGAAAAAAAAATTATCATAAAAAATGTCAACTTGAAAAGTAGCAGTAGCGATACCGCTGCTATATTTATAAATATGTATCGACAACAGTAGCACCGCTGTATTTTTCTTTGCTGTAGCGCTAGCGTTGGCGGCGCTCCATTGAAGAGGTAGCATGCACAACTATGCCTTGTAGTAACGCGATATTTTAATACGTTTCTTTGGCACTTCAAACTTAGACACGATTCTATCTACAAACTGTCCGCCTGCAATGAGACCCCATGATGAAGTATTGCCAATTTATGTTACTGCAGTCAACATATCTTCTGCCTGCAAGGAAATTTTTTAAAAGAGTTTGGAAAGACATTATTACTTGTACCAAATACCTGAGAGAAGAAGGATGGAAACTGCAGGATCTTGTTTGAGGGCAGAGCATTTAGAATTTAAGGATAACCTAACTGCCCAATACTTATTTGTATTGTACTAGATACTATTAGATTGCTCTAGAACTGCTCAATAGAAACACTTATTTGGAAACAGTAAACGTGTATAACGTATTGGCCCGATTATAAGGCGACATTTTTAAATTAATTTTCATAAAACATAATAACACAATACATAAAAGAAAGATCACAACACGTAGATTTAAAACTAAAGACGTAGATTTCACAAAAAATCAAGATTAATGAGGAT
>NW_013766644.1:0-827 GCF_000517525.1 Limulus polyphemus
CAGACCCAAGCCATTTAACTATAAAATACCGTCTTGAACATCCAGAAGAGACCTAAGCCATTTAACTATAAAATACCGTCTTCAACATCCAGAAGAGACCTAAGCCATTTAACTATAAAATACCGTCTTCAACATCCAGAAGACACCCAAGTCATTTAACTATAAAATACCGTCTTCAACATCCAGAAGAGACCTAAGCCATTTAACTTTAAAATACCTTTTTGAACATCCCTATCACATGTAGTGAAAAACAAAACAACAAACCCGAGCCATTCAGGTGTAGCACACTGTTATCATCAATCTTATCAGGGGCAGGCCTCAGTAGAGAATAAACGCCATCTAGTGGAATAAACTGAACATTGCCGTATGATGGAGACATCCTACTATAAGTAGAGTTAAAGACCGTTCTCCACCATCCTGACTGCAGTTTTATTCACTGTAATAGATCGTTGCTGGTTATAATATCGTTCTGCCCTTAACCTCAAAGAATCCACTGGTATAACCCTTAAAGTTGACAGAAAACAACACACTGTTTGTTCAGTGAAAAAAATAACTTTTACTAGATTTACTATATAGCTCCTGTATTTCAGTAAAATATTTATTTTTAGGTCGTTAATACTTTTCGATACTAGTGATAGGACTTATTTAATTTATTAGATTGTGTTGTTCTGTGGGGTGTTACAACCTCGATGAAAAGTATAAGCTCTAGCAAAAAATTTGTCAGCAGCTGCTCAGCAGGATTTAAGAACAACATACTGTTACGACTTCGATGACGAGGAACCCACTTTGAGACTAATAATGGCTGGAGACGGCTTGAATGGGTAATG
>NW_013766645.1:0-830 GCF_000517525.1 Limulus polyphemus
TAGCCGAAGCTACAGTTGTGGCTTCCTGATTTGGTATTGCATATGCCTCAGGCCATCACCACACAAATGTACTTGTTTCCAGTACGACTTTGGGGCAGAAGACCAGCAATGTCAACAGCTACTCTTTCCATTGGTGCGCCAACTTGATATAACTTCATTATAGCACGTCCCTTATGCTTGGATCCCCTTTTAGCACAACATGTACTGCATATTCTGCACCATTCTTCCACATCTTGCCTAATACCTATCCAGTAAAATCTCTGTCGTAGGTGACTCAATGTCTTCTTAACTCCGAGATGTCCTCCTGTTAAACTATCATGGGATTGATGCAGCACAACTTCCAGTAACTTTCACGGTATAACCGTTTGCCAGATCGTCACTTTCGCATCTGCAGTTTCCCATATCTGGAGAAGATTACCATCTTCAAGCTTCAACTGGTCCCATTGTGCCCAACAGTTCTTTTTCACAGGGCTTAGACTAGACACCTTCTCCCAAGCAGGGTGCAAAACACTTGCTTTTAGAAAATTAATTATTTGCTTCAAATCTTGGTCTTTCTCCTGCTCTGATTTATTATCTATACCTGGTTCCATTTCACCATCATTAACTCCTTCAGTCACTTTGACTTCAGCTTGATGACACCTGGTTAGTTCACCCTTTCTTTTGCAGCAATGTCTGCAGTCATTTTTGCGGGGTCTTCGGCTCAGTCCATCGGCATTTTCATGAGATTTTCCTTCTCTGTATTCAATATCATAATTATACTGATCTATCTTTCCGATCCAACGTGCCAGTTGTCCCTCTGGGTTCTTTAATGATTTTAACCAGTCATAACG
>NW_013766646.1:0-1076 GCF_000517525.1 Limulus polyphemus
GATGTCGTACATGTAGATTAAAAAAGAAGACAACAAAAGCAGTATGCTGCTTTATGTAGAGATGAATACACCAACCAGGAACGATTGACCTCTTGTCCATTCAGAAGGCGTCGTTTGAACCAAAATGCAGTCATAGAACGCCCATCTTTGACATCAAATGTACCTTCTTTATGTTGAAATTCATGTGCTCCAACTTTAACAATCTCTGTGCGATGTGCATGTGTTACAACTGCTGAGCCTGTTGCATCAAACTTCATAAATCCAATATCCCTGTGACCTGTTATTAGGCCATCCTCTTTTAGCTTAGCAACACTATTCTGTGGATTTGTTTCTGACAAAGTGGAATCCTTTTGTTTATTATTATTGTAACTTTCAACAGGACAGAGAACAGTTTCTTCATTGTTTTCTTTTTTCCAATGAAATAGCATGTTCACAATCTTGCACTTTGACTTCTTTGCTGCCACCAAAAGGAACAGATGCTGACTTACTGGTGTCATCATTTCCAGCAAAGAAAGCGCTCATCAATTTGCTTGACTCCACCATCGAATCTGGAAATTGTGCACGTCTTTTGCGTCACTGTGCCCCACTTTATTTTTTCGACATAATGGCTAAAGAATAAATTAATAAATACTGACTACACTATTTAGTTGCAACGTGCAACTTGTCAGATAAAAGGAAGCATTCTACCTTCCTATGCAGATAAGTGTATATGCTGGTAAATCATGCTTATGAGCACCATATAAATTACTGGCAGTTCCTAAATCACATTTAAAAACTCGATAGGTTTAACTACACGAACATTACAGAAGACAAGTCTGAAATTGCTCAAATGAAAAATTACACGCACTGTGGAGAAGGGTGTAATCATAACATAATATAAGCCTAGAGGCTCAAAGGCTATATTTAATATTAAAGGTTTTGATAGAATGAGAAAACTTAAATATAGGCTAACTAATTAGTGGTGCTAGATTACAGTTCTAAGATTAAGTCGCTAATACATCTAGATCTAACATTAATGTTAGACCTGTTATTTCAATCTTTTTTAGTCTTAGGTTTGGATCTAGATGTAATAATAA
>NW_013766647.1:0-1425 GCF_000517525.1 Limulus polyphemus
GAAATTGAGTCAGTTTCACATTTGCATTGCGACAGTTTTTTTTTTTTTGCTCTAGAACTCAAAACTGCAGAAAAGGCTATTTGTGCCTTTCTCATGACAGGTATTAAAACCCAATTTTTCAGACTGACATTTGAGCTACCGGAAGGTGGCATTGCAGAAAATAATTGTGATTTTGCAGACAAATGAAAATTATCTAATTAGTGAGGCTTGATATAGCTTTCTAATGTTTATACGAACCGAGGATAGATTGGTAACATTAAGAATATACTTCCTACTAGAAACAATAATGACATTATTTGACTAACTATAGTCATGTAGGTTTCATTGTATTCATAAGTATCAAAGGCCCAACATTAGAACAGGTAAAATTTCATTTAGAATACAACAAAAAAGACTTGTTGTGTATCTGTGTATATTGTTTTCATGTTTTTAACGTTTAGTGGTTGTTATTTATGTCCGTACAACTTACTCTGCGTACACAATACTTTTAAATAAAAAATTGAATATCTAAATTATGACGAATGCTATCGCATGGTAACAGACTCAACAACTCTAAAACGAAAATATTTCTTCGTTTTTAAAACGAGTCCTTAAAATTTACACAATAGTATTAAAGGATAATCAAACTACGCTTAATAGTTTCTTAATTTTCTTGAATAAAAGATTAATTACTACTTACTTTAAAGGTGTACAGTCTGATGACTTTCATTCACGCTCCAAATACACGATCTAATATGAAAATTGAATCAAATTGGACCAGCTTGAATATCTGAACGACATTCCAAACTGTGACGTACATTAAAAAAAAATGCATGCATTTTTATTAGCTATTATAAGAACCTAAATATTCTCGCAATAACAAGTTTGTTGACAACGATCAACAGCGTTTTAAACGCTGTTCCTGACTTGCTTTTTTTTAGCATCACTTTGTGTTAACACCAAACTCTAAAAGTTAATAGTAGAATTAAATAATAATTATTCATATATTTGGAATAGTCTTGGTAACAAATCAAGTGCCAGATCCTGGATCACAATTATTCTGTGTGTTATCTAATAATTGCAGCTTTTAACGGTTTGGTACTTAATTTAAAAATGTTAACATAAAATACCTGCACTTCACTCTAGGGCTCAAAGAATCCCCCATGATTCCCAAAGACCCCAATGTACCTCTATTATACCTAATTACTTTTATAGGTAACACATCTGGAGAAACACCCAAACTAAAGCCCTGTTGGGACACCTACTCGTGTGAAGTTTATTCCCAATATTTTATGAGAAGGTGAATGAAAACAATTTAAAACATTGTGCTTCTAGGATCTCGAAGCGGGTGCGTCATTATGACCATAAATGATACCAGATTTGGGTTCAGTGACAGCGAAAAATATTTCTTAAAGTTATTATGGGTAAGTTTAACTACTTAATCTA
>NW_013766648.1:0-829 GCF_000517525.1 Limulus polyphemus
GTCCAAGGCATCTATGAACTAATCCTTCAGCAACAACTTGAGGTGATCGGGTGGTGCAGTTGGGTAGGCCTTGTGTGCCATGCATTCCAAGTCCTGAGCCAGCTCTTGCAGGCTCTCCCCTTTAGCATGGACTGTCGTCCTAAACCTAGCCCTGTAGACTTCTGACTGATTTTGGGTTCCGTACCTGAGTTCCAGAGCCTCTACCAGTGCTCTATAGTTGTGTCTGTCAGCTGCTGTCAACTGTCCAAGTATTTCTAGTGTTTGTCCCTTCAAGCTCGTTGCCAGATATACTGCTTTCTGCTCCTTTGTCCATCCATTCATCTCTGCCAGTAGCTCAAATTGTGCTCTATATGCTTCCCACGGTGCCTTCCCATCGAATTTCTGTGGCTTTCTTTGTACTAGATCACCCCTTTTGCTGACACTCATGTCTGGAATGTGACTTCTGTCAGGACTAAAGATGTCTGCATTAGGGTTTAGCTGCGGGGTTTGGAAGGGGCTTCCTGTTGACTGGGACTGATTAGGTCGATGGCTAATATATCCTCCTTGTGTAAGAGACAGTAAATCATCCTTTAATGTATTTAATTCACTTTGAAATTTACTAATGTTTTCCATTTGTACTTCTTGCTACTGTTGTTGTCCTTTCTTGTTCCAGTTGCCACTGCTGTAATCTCTCTTCTTGTTTCTTTTCTCGTTTTTCTTGATTCTTTTCATTTTCCTCCAACAACTGCTGTAATCTCTCTTGTTTATTTTGCTGTTCGAGCTGCCACAGTTGCAGGTTTTCTTACCACTGCTGCTGTTTCTCTTCTTGTTTCTTTTCTCGTTCTTCTTG
>NW_013766649.1:0-829 GCF_000517525.1 Limulus polyphemus
CTAGTGCAGTTAAATATAATGGGTTTTTCAAAGAAGCTTTTCCTGTTACTCGGGAAGTACGGCAGGGATGCCCACTCTCTGCACTGTTGTATATTTTGTGCGTTGAACCCTTCCATGCACTGTTGACACGTCGGGTGGCGTTTCATGGTATTAGTATACCTCCTTCTGGCAGTTTATTATTTCAGCATGCTGATGATTTAACTGTTACATTAAAAGATACTTCGGCCATATCTAATGTGCTAGATGCGTATGCTATTTTTGGTAGGGCGTCTTGTAGTGTCATAAATTTTACTAAGAGCCGAGGATTGTGGTTAGGGAAATGGGCAGGTCGTCGGAATGAGTGTGTGTAAATGGGATTCTTGTAAGTAGTACTCCTTTGAAGGTTCTGGGTATACTGTTTCACGATAATAGTGATATTATGTACGAGGTCAATTGGTCAGGGATCGCCTGTAGGTTTAAGAAAGTTTTGGTCTCTTGGAGGCAGAGGTTTATCTTTAAAGGGGAAGACTCTAGTTCTTAATTCTCTAGCGGCTTCTCTTTTATGGTATCCTTTGCAGGTTTTACCTCTTAGTGAGAAGACTTATGTTGAGTTTCGTCGGGACATGCTTAAATTTTTGTGGAATGGGAGTATTCATAAGGTTAGGTATGAAATATTGATTAAGGATTATAAAGATGGGGGAATTAATTTATTGGACATTCGTATCTATAAGTATGCTTATAGACTGAAATTTTTACAGGCTGATTGGATGGGAAAATTCATCCTGTCTTACTTGCTTTGTTATTATATTACCTTAATGCAGTGGGGGGACTTCACCTGGGTTTTCGTGTG
>NW_013766650.1:0-831 GCF_000517525.1 Limulus polyphemus
AAACTATGTGTCCCATCTAATAATTTTGAAGTTAAGAAACGATAACTGTTTATTGTTTTCGTGTTCTATGGTAAATTTGATGTTGGGATGAATGGAATTTATGTGTTTAAAGAAAGTTTTCTTCATTACCCATTCAAGCCGTCTCCAACCATTATTAGTCTCAAAGTGGGTTCCTCGTTATCGTATTTGTCTCTATATCTCCCCATCTACCCTTATCTATGCCGTCACTTCTCCCCCCGTTTTATTTGCCGGGCTTATATATACAAAAATAAAGGGCGCGTAGAAAAGACTAGAGTTGCCAGGAACAGACATGATCCTTCTAGAATCTCATGACGTGTTACCAGCGTCACGTGACTTCCGCTGTTGTAGCAATATTGTAGATTAGTGTCGCTCAGCTATGGATAACTCAAGTAGGTATTATTATTTTGGGAATAATGTTACAAGATATAATTTGATCAAGAAAATCTGTCCTTGTTTGATGGCTGTTGTGTTTAAATAAGTCAATGCTAGAGTCATCTGTGATCAATATGTCTTTAGTTTCCTTGTTAACAGTTTCGATTATATTGACTATAAATTAACTGTGAATTCTAGTATACTATTATATCGTGGCGTACGGTATACAATACCAAGGACTAAATTTTGTTTTGGCTAGTTATAGCATTTCGATACGAAGCCCATCAAACACTTATGTTAAATTGTTTTTAAAAGCAATGTCAGATCGTAATTTGTACTTAATGTACTTTTAGAGAAAAATTGCAATCCCTCCACCTTTGTTGTTACAGTTATGTTTCATTATAGACACAGAGTCATAAAATAAATAGTTTTCTATTG
>NW_013766651.1:0-832 GCF_000517525.1 Limulus polyphemus
AAACCATCGCAGGCCTGTGTTATTTTACAATACACAAGTCGTTTGGATTTGTGGCACAGAGTAAGCTTCTTTGAATGACACAAACATGGTTTTCAAAGCTTGTTTCTGGTGTTACCAAACAATAAGCTCACGCTCCAAGAACTGTGTTTCAAGAACGATAAATTGTCTTATCTATGAGTTTAAGAGGCAGCCAAGGAAAATGAAATAATAATAATCCGCTCAAAGAACATAAGAAATCCAATTTTCTTTTATGTCATATTGCTTTCCCCGTACGTGGACATGTCATATATCGATGTCACAAAAATTACCCTATTATTATCACGCGAGTCCAATAAACGCTTACCACCATATCGATTTTGTTAAAATACGAAAGTATGGTACTTTACATGGAGGTATCAATGTGATCCCAGGTATCATCGTAGGGCCTAGTGTAGGAAAATTTTACAAATGACATTATGTGCCAGTTTGTCATACCTTCGAGGTTTCTATACGAAAGTCTAGATTTTCTACTAATGATTGGTGTTGACGATGAATATTGCAGGAAAACGAACTAAAATGGCGTTCTGACGTGTACTTAGTAAATCATCAATAGTTAAAATTAAGTTTAAAATAAAATAACACGTCACGTTAGCGCAATGGACCACGCACTTTGTTGTTACTGATTTAAAAAAAAAACTAACATTAATATTTAAAACTAGCATTTTAAAACATGCATTTTCGCTGCATCACTTTTACAACGTAAGCCAAGTCTAACTTTGTTGGACATCGGTAAACTTGGGAACTTACGACGTCAAACTTCTGGGTTTGATCCACGTGAACACAATACAGATCG
>NW_013766652.1:0-830 GCF_000517525.1 Limulus polyphemus
TTCAGCTCTGAGGACATATTAATGTTACCAGGATGACTGTATTAAAATTTTTTAACCTTCAGCTCTGTGGACATGCTAACGATGACTTCATGAAAACATTCATTCTTCAACTCTGAGGACATATCAGTGTTAACAACTGTTCTCAAAGAGTCTACATTAGAAAATATTTTCTCTTCAACTGACAATGCAGTAATGTTATTTTCAAGGTTGATTTAGTAAGATATTTAATTTCAAGTTCTGAGGACATATTAATATTAATGAGTGTTCTAAAGAAAAAGTCAGTACAATAAAAATTTAGATTCCACATTACGTATTTTATTAATATTGAGTTTTAGTGTTCTTACAAAAATGATTATATTTTGATGTCTTTTTCAGTTTCTGGCTGTTACGATATCTTACATGACAGTCCTGATACAACTGAACGAAATTTAACACTGAAACAAGCAGACAAAAGCACGTCAGCCGTGACATAGCTGGTGATGTCAAAGCTTCCGTTGCTGAAAATGTTGTTTAAAACTATGTTTGAAAGTGCTGTATAATAGATGTGCACAGCATTTACCTGTATCTAACTATTTATGTACAGAGACATCTCAAAAGTAAATAGACATCATGATGTTTATTAAATAGTCATTTAATCAAGAAAGGCATCCAACTGCTTCCATGGCCAAGTCGACTCCCTATGAACCCCATCGAGCATGTGAGAAGAAGTTCCAGAAAACCAGCGTCCCGTGGAGAGCTACTTGACGTTTTGTGTGCAGCCTGAGTAAAGATCCTACAGGAGAAAATTACAGAACTCGTCAATTCCATGCCAGAACAATGACTCATCGATT
>NW_013766653.1:0-829 GCF_000517525.1 Limulus polyphemus
AGCCCTGTAGACTTTTGACTGATTTTGGGTTCCGTACCTGAGTTCTAGAGCCGCTACCAGTGCTCTATAGTTGTGTCTGTCGTCTGCTGACAACTGTCCAAGTATTTCCAGTGGTTGTCCCTTCAAGCTCGTTGCCAGATATACTGCTTTCTGCTCCTCTGTCCATCCATTCATCTCTGTCAGTAGCTCAAATTGTGCTTTATATGCTTCCCACGGTGCCTTCCCATCGTATTCCTGTGGCTTCCTTCGTACTGGATCAGTCCTAGTACTGACATTCATATCTGGGATGTGACTTCTAACGGGACTGAATATGTCTGCATTAAGGTTTAGCTGCAGGGTCTGTAAGGGGCTTGTCATTGTCTGGGGCTGGTTAAGTCGATGGTTAATATATCCTCCTTGTGTAAAAGACAATAAATCGTCCTTTAACGTATCTAATTCGCTTTTAAATTGACTAATGTTTTCCATTTGTACTTTTTGCCACTGTTGTTGACTTTCTTGTAGTTGCTACTGACTTTCCTGCAACTGTTGGATACTTTCTTCCTGTTGATTTTTGTTCTTCTTGTTTCTTTTCTTTTTCCTCCAACCACTGCTGTAATTTCTCTTCTTGTTTATTTTCTTTCTCCTCCAACAACTGCTGTAATCTCTCTTGTTGTTTATTTTGCTGTTCGAGCTGCCACTGTTGCAGGTTTTCTTGCAACTGCTGTTGTCTCTCTTCTTATTTCTTTTCTTTTTCCTCCAACAACTGCTGTAATCTCTCTTGTTGTTTATTTTGCTGTTCGAGCTGCCACTGTTGCAGGTTTTCTTGCAACTGCTGTTGTCTCTCTTCTTA
>NW_013766654.1:0-829 GCF_000517525.1 Limulus polyphemus
TTTAGGTTAGAATCCGATAGTTTCGTAATCCGCATGAGGAAATGAAAATATTTTTAATTTTATCCCAAAGAGAGAACTGACGCTGGACTTGTTAGTACACACACACATGACTTTTAGCTCTCAAACCATATCGGTTGTAAAATATCCAGGTTTTTATATTTCTCAAAGAGTAGCTTTTACTGCACCAAAAACGTTCGTGAGTGTATTGAATGCTTTCCCTGTAGTTATTACTAGCTGGATGTTTTAAACGTCTAGCATACGGATATATGCTTTTCTATGTATTCAACCTGTGAACGTTCTTTATATATATAGAACACATTCCACACAGCTCAAGAGACGTAGTCTCGTAAATTTTAAATATCTGAGTGTTTTTGCTGTAAAATGGCCCGGAATCCAGCGGAAGACATAAAAAAAAAAAGACAGTTCGTTTCTGATTAACAGCACTGAGATCTTGGAATTGTAGACATGAAACGCATCATTAAACCACGAGCGGTAAAACACCTATAACATGCTGTAAAACTAGCTCGAATTAGCTTACTGAAGTCATGACGCAATAAACACGTGAATGGTGTCCTCGGCGAGCTTCAGCCGTGTCTGTTGGAGTTAATAGCCTAATATTAAGAATAGTAATTTTTCAAATAAACACCGACTTTGTGTACTAAGTACCTAGACAAACCACAGAGAAGAAAAGCAAAGGTTCGTGTCGAGTTTTCGCAAATCTTGGCAATAAACACGTGAATGGTGTCCTCGGAGAGTCTCAGCCGTGTCTGTTGGAGTTAATAGCCTAATATTAAGAAGAGTAATTTTTCAAACAAACACCGACTTTGTG
>NW_013766655.1:0-1119 GCF_000517525.1 Limulus polyphemus
CACAGTACAACCTCTCCATAGTTCGTATATTAACCTCTCACTACATACTCTTCACAGTTCCCACCCTAACCTCACACAGCATTCTCCAACTTCTCCATAGTTCACGTATTAATCTTACACAGCACCCAAAAACTTCTCCACAGTTCATCTCTTAACTTACGATAGATAAAAGACAACCCTCTATTTCATCTCTCACACCAGTTATTTTACTATAAGAACTTATTTACGATAAGTTTGTGTGTAAATAAAAAACAGGCAGATATCAAGTTATTAGCGGGTTCAATATTCTTTCTATTTGTTTAACTGTTTGTCTAATCCTACTGAGAGGAAAGACAAAGCACTTCCTGGCAAAAAACGAACAAACAAAAAAGTTTGTTTGTTTTGAATTTCGCGCAAAGCTACACGAGGGCTATCTGCACTAGCCGTCCCTAATTTTGCAGTGTAAGACTAGAGGGAAGGCAGCTAGTCATCACTACACTATGATTTTTACTGGACAAGGCAAACAGTGCGTGCTGTAATATGTCAGTAATAGTATAGGTCGCTCTTAATATTTTTAAATGTTTTCTATAAAGGTGTCATAGCACCAATTACATGAAATTACCTTTGTATGTATAAATAAAAACAGCAGTTTTGTGCTGACGTAATTTCATAACAAGAATTGTTTAATTCTATATTGCACGCATTATGAAAACACGGTGGAAAAATGTTTTCTTTCAATTTTTACTAAAAAGATTTATTTTGCACAAAAATGTTTTAATTAAATATATTTTGGTATCTTATAAATGGACACGTTACCTAGAAGTATCATTGTTTAATTAAGGAACCAACTAAAAATAATTCGATGGTTTATTTAGACTTCCTTAATTAAACAATGACACTTCTAGGTAACAGCCTAAACAAACCATTGAATTATTTTTCTTGGTTCCTTAATTAAACAATGATACCTCTAATTGAATTATTTTTCTTGGTTCCTTAATTAAACAATGATACCTCTAGGTAACAGTCTAAATAAACCATCGAATTATTTTTGTTTTTGTTTAATTAAGGAACCAACAAAAATAATTCAATGGTTTATTTAGACTGTTACTAGATGTGTCATTGTTTAATTAAGGAACCAAC
>NW_013766656.1:0-2234 GCF_000517525.1 Limulus polyphemus
AACTGAACAGACCGAAAAAGTGTTGAAACAATTGATTTTTCCCATATGTTTAAATAATTTATAAATTGGACAGCATTGCTTTTGTTTTTACAAAATGGTTAAATATTTTAACGAATTTCAAAGATAGGAATTTAAAATTTTGTTATGTGGTATACACCATATTGGGTTAAGTTTATAGTTTAGAAAACACTTGCAGAAGACTGAGTGTTATTCTATGTAATCCAAAGCTTTATAACAACGTTTTGTTGTTTTTTTGGTATATTCTAATGAGTAATGTAAATAAGTTTGTATAAATACAATACTAGCTTCACTGTAAAAGTAAGTGCATTAAACCTTAAACTATTTGCTAACTTTTTGTTTTAGCGACAACATTAGGTCATAGAGTTAAATGTATTTGCTCATATTATGCTAACATTACCACTTTCTGTTACTGTTCTATGCTAGTAGTAGTAGTGAAGGATTACCACCCAACAGTCTTCTTTGCACGATGGATGTTTCTTCCATTAACACCAATATTCCACATGATGAAGGACTACAAACTCTAAAGTCCGTATTAGACCTTTCTAAACAATCAGAATCTCAAACAGTAACTGTTCTTGCCAGCCTGATTTTAACTCTCTACAACTTTAAATTCAATAACGAACATTACATTCAGGTTCACAGTACTGCAATGGGTACCAAAATGACTCCCAATTATGCCAAGATTTTTATGGTTCATATTGAAAATCAGTTTTTACAACTAATCCTTGTTAAACCTCATACATGGAAACGTTACATAGATAACATATTTTTCATTTGGACAGCCGGTTATAAATCACTTAAATAATTTATCTCAGATGTAAACTCCTTTCACAAAACAATCAAGTTTACCTGTGATTACTCACCTACTCAGATTAACTTTCTTGACGTCACTGTTTTTCTAAAAGACAGATTTTTACACACTGACTTATACAAAAACCTACAGACAGACCACAAAATTCCGAAAGGTTGAACAGTGTTTAAATTAGTAATTCAACACGCTTCTTTTATTTCTCTATCTGCTTTAGTTTTGATCCTGTTTCAATGCAGATGGGAATGACAGGGTTGGTTAAAGTGTTGAGCAACAGGGAGATCTTTTTCGGTGTTAATTAATAGAAGATTTATGGTTGTTGAAACATTCTCTTAGAGTTGTTTGTGTATGTCTTACATATTGGTGGTTGTATTTTTATACTGTATAAGATAAATGGTGGTTTTTGTTTCACAACTGATTTCTTTGGATATTTCAAAGTTTCTTCTATGAACTTACAGGTTTGACAACAAGCTTTATTACGTGGACGACCCACGTTTGTGTGAGCAAGGATATCTTTTATAGTTCTGCTTTTTCGGAAGGAGACAACAGGAACTTCAGAAAATATCTGTTTAAGATGAGCGTTGAGTTAAAGGAGATGAAAATGTTTTTTTTTTGTTTTTTTTCAGAATTCGTGAAACGTTTCTGAGTTTAAACTGATAGGTAATAATAAGAGGAATTATATTTGAAAGTTTAATATTGCTTTGATTTAAGATGTTTTTCCGCTGAGTGTGGTTAGCCTTTTCAATTTGTCTATCGATTTCGGTATCTTTATATCTTCTTTGTAACATGTTTTGTTTTAGATATCCTTGGTGTGCTTCCTGTAGTCTGTTTCACCTGAGCATATTTTCTTTGTTCTAAGAGCTTAACTGTAGGTAATGTTTCGTTTAGAACGAGAAGGATGACAGCTTTTATAGTGAAGGTAATCCTGACAGAGATGAAACCAATGAACGGAGATCACTGATTCCAAAATCTAGAAAAATAATTTCTATTATTTGCTTATTTTTTCACGTAATGTGAACACTGAATTTCCTAAAACTTACTATTTATTTAAGATAATAGTTCATACCTGTTTTTGTTATAAACTGATTAGCATTTTCTAAAGTAAAATAGCCCTAATACCTTTTCACATACATTCTCGCCATCGGTTACGTGGTACCTGAAATGAAACACTTAGACTAATCATTTCCTGTAAAACCGAATGACCTTCATGACGACACTAAACTCCCTTTATATATATCACTCATTCTATTACACCACCATTCCCAGTTTCCCCTGAAGAAGAAGTGTTCACCTTTCGAAAGCACTTGGGTTATAAGACTTCTTGAACATACGTGTCTTTCTGACATCACAAAAAAGTAGGAGAATAAGCCGATTTTGATCTATACACAACATCAGGGCAGGAGTG
>NW_013766657.1:0-828 GCF_000517525.1 Limulus polyphemus
CCCCTGGCCTGGATGGGTCTTCCACTGCTTCCACAAGCATTGGACTTCCTTGGGATGTTCTTTATCCTACCCAAGGATCTTCTCTGACATAGGGGTATTGTAGTTGACTTAAGTGCTGTGACATGCAAATCAACAGATGCATCAACACTTACTGGAATTTGGCCTTTGTTGTTTCCAATCGTCATTTTATCGAAGTTAACTACACACTTCCTTGGTATTAAATAGACCAATCCTAATATGCATTGAACGTCAGCCAAGTATACTTTCTGTCTGTTCTTCATGCCCATGAGCTCAATAGCTTCCCACACTGGTCCCCACAATTTTGCATAATGTCCTGTCACGCCACAGAGCTTCCGTACAATTTCTGGTACTCCTTTGTGATCCAGCACCTTGATACTCACAAGGGTTTGCTGAGATGCAGAATCTATGACAAAGTTGCACCTTTGGCCATCCAGCTTTCCTGTCACATAGACACTATGTGTGCTTGCCATTTTACACTTAGCCGTTGGGACTTTCATCTTCCCTGTGTTGAAGTGCCCAGGTTTATTACAGCAAAGTCCCTCAAACTTCTCTGAAACCTGCCCTTTTCTGGCCTTGAATCCTGATGACTGTATCAACCTTGGTACCTCTGTGCTGGACTTAACGTATGATTCGAATTCAAGAGCTCTGGCCATTGCATCCTGCATAGTAGAGGGGTGTGCTTGCTTCACTTGTATCTTTAGTTGTGGACTGTCCAAGGCATCTACAAACTGATCCCTCAGCAACAGCTTGAGGACATTGGGTGGTGCAATTCAGTAGGCCTTGTGTGCCATAATTTCCAAGTGTTGT
>NW_013766658.1:0-830 GCF_000517525.1 Limulus polyphemus
ACAGATAGCCCATTGTGTAGCTTTGTGCATAATTTCAAACAAACAAACTGTTTTGAAACTTTTTACAGCATCTATCCTGAAGAATGACAGAAATTTAGATTCTATACCCTCACCTATAATAACCTTCTATGGAAAATAAAACCTGAAACCTTTTTTCATATTAGTAGAAAACTTTCAAGCTGTAAAGCTCATATTCTGTATTTTTTCTGGTGCAAGGCTATTCATTATCGAATTAATTAGCTCTGATGAAAACAAGGTTCTTGAGTTTATAATTAATTTAAAAATTTCAGTTTAGATTCGTTTACTATTGCAACAGGCCCGACATGGCCAAGTGGTTAAGGCACTCGACTCGCAATCTGAGGGTCGCGGGTTCGAATCCCCGTCACACCAAACATGCTCGCCCTTTCAGCCGTGGGGGCGTTAATACGTGACAGTCAATCCCACTATTCGTTGGTAAAAGAGTAGCCCAAGAGTTGGCGGTGGGTGGTAATGACTAGCTGCCTTCCCTCTATAGTCTTACACTGCTAAATTAGGGACGGCTAGCGCAGATAGCCCTCGTGTAGCTTTGCGCGAAATTCAAAACAAACAAACAAACAAACTATTGCAACAATGTCAACATTTGTAATATTTTAATGAAAATGACCTAATGATTAGAGTGGCGGGATCGAACCCGTAACCGAACACTCTTGATCGTTGGTACGCTATAATGATTCGGTTAATCCCACTATTCGTCTGTAGATGATGTTGACAAGCTACATTCCCTCTAGTCTATAACTACAAAATTAAAAACTATTAGCACAGATAGCTCTCAGTAGCTTTGTGCGATATTT
>NW_013766659.1:0-830 GCF_000517525.1 Limulus polyphemus
AAGGTCAGCTTTCAGAGAAGTTTGAGGGACTTTGCTGGCACTGTAATAAACCTGAGCACAAGAGATCTCATTGCTGGCAACTTCAACACAAGGAAGATGCCACAGCAGGAAAGGTTGCTACACAGACAGGTTGTTGGAACTGTGGAGAGCAAGGACATATGAGGAGCCAGTGTAAGAATACCACCAATAAGTCAGCTTCGGAAAACCAGTAGTGGTTGGTGTTGAGCGACGCCCATCAACCCCCATCTTGAAAGTCCCAACAGCTAGGTATAAAATGCCAAGCACACACAGTGTCTATGTGACAGGGAAGCTGGATGGCCAAAGGTGCAACTTTGTCATAGATTCTGCATCTCAGCAAACCCTTGTGAGCATCAAGGTGCTGGATAACAAAGGAGTATCAGAAGCTGTACAGAAGCTCTGTGGTGTGACAGGACATTCTGCAAGGTTGTGGGGACCAGTGTGGGTAACTATCGAGCTCATGGGCATGAAAAACAGACAGAAGGTATACTTGGCTGACATTGAAGACCAATGCATATTAGGATTGGACTATCTACTACCGAGGACATACGCTTCCAGAACATTTAACTGACCTCTATAAGAAGAGCATAGTCCATTTCTCATCAGCACAGGCTCTTCAGGTAAAAGAACTTTTGGCAAATTATGCAGACGTCTTTTCGAAAGGAGATCATGACCTCGACTGTACAAACCTTGTAGAGCACAGAATAAACACAGGCAATCACCGTCCAATAAAGATCCCTCCAAGCAGAATAGCTCCAGCAAAGCGACAAGAGATAGAGAAGGTCATGAATGGTCCATTTAAGGAAGGGATA
>NW_013766660.1:0-828 GCF_000517525.1 Limulus polyphemus
ATATTGCTCCATACTCCTACAGTCTGGAAGAGCTGATGCTGTATCTGCCTCCTCTCTAGTTTGCACAGCCTCAGAAACAGAAGTTTCAATAGCATCATTCAGAAAAGTTGGCTGTGCTTCTTTCTCACCGGTGTCTTGCTTTGAACTTTCATTTCTTGAGATTTTTCGCACAAACTCCAAAATATTTTGTTGCCTCTTCATTTTAGGGCTAAATCCTAAAATTAAATAAGTAGTTTTGTAGGTAGTAAAATTCGTACAATATTGTCCTTTCAAAAATTCCTTTCATATTTTAAATAAATTATAATTCTTATTTTTAATTTTTTATTACAATTTTAATGTTTTCAGAATCAAAATTGAGCATGTTGGATTTGCTGTGTATGGATAAGTTTATTTTAAAAGGACGAAAAAAATTGCTTGGGGTTAACTCACCTGTGAAAGCTAATTTACTGAAAGGTGAAATGATGAGAGTGAATTATTTGCGAAAAGTTAGCTTATTAAATGAATTAAGACAATATTAAGCAAAAAGTCGTAGAAATGAAATGTATTAAAGTTTGAAAATTTGGCATTGATTGAAAGGTTTGATTGATTTACTTGACAGGCTTAATTAACTTTTATAAAGAATAAGTGACTGACACCATAAGATTCGCAATCAATTAATTAGAGGGTTCACATGAGAATTTTGTAAAAATATTAGATATTAAAAAAAAGGAGGGGCCAGAAAGCCCCCCCCCCATCACTGAGAAAATAAAAATAGGCCATCACGAATAGTGTTAAAGATTCTTTAGATACTTTCAATTAAAAAAAGTGTTTTATAATCTTTCAACTTAA
>NW_013766661.1:0-1775 GCF_000517525.1 Limulus polyphemus
CTCCATATGGTGCAGTCACTGAGTTATATTCAGTTCCATATGTTGTAGTCACTGAGTCATATTCAGCTCCATATGGTGCAGTCACTGAGTCATATTCAGTTCCATGTGTTGTAGTCACTGAGTCATATTCAGCTCCATGTGTTGTAGTCACTGGGTCATATTCAGCTCCGTATGGTGCAGCCACTGAGTCATATTCAGCTCCATATGGTGTAGCCACTGAGTCTTGATCAGTTTCATAAGGTGTAATAACTGAATCTTATTCAGTTAAGATACAGAACGAACATAATACTGTCCATTAAACCTGGTTTAATACTGTTAATGTAACCTGGTTCAATACGGTAGTATGATTAGATCCGGAGCTAGTACAGTACTGTCAACGTAACCTGGTTAAATGTGGTAGTATGATAAGATCCGGAGCTAGTACAATACTGTCAATGTAACCTGGTTCAATACGGTAGTATGATAAGATCCGGAGCTAGTACAATACGGTAGTATGATAAGATCCGGAGCTAGTACAATACTGTCAATGTAACCTGGTTCAATGTAGTAGTATGACAAGATTTTAGTTTTACATTCAAGTCCAGTACTACACAAAGTTATAACGTGACCATAAAAATCGTATTACAATTATTCAACATTCATAGAAAAATAATACCGTATCAATACATTTTCTGTCTGTCCGTTGAAAACCTAACAAATGTTGAAACAGAAAAACAAAAGTTTAAAAACACTTTCTGATTTTCATTTATTAGTAATATATAGTTAGACGACCTATAGGGAAATTCTCTATATTGCTTGCAGTCTTTAAACAAGAGCTTTCAAAAATTAATCCTGTATACAATGTTAAACTAACGTCTACATGTCGTGTCATAGTAGTGACTCCTGTAGTGTATTAAAACTACAACTGAACGAAAATCAAATAAGAAGTGTAGAGACAGTAGTGTATACACTTGACACAGTATGTAAAATAACTGTTAATCTGATAAACACCCCCTGGAGCTAACAGTTTTGCCCATACATTCTGTACCCAAACGTATAAAACCACCGAACACAATACTGAAACAGACCTAGGTCACCTAGCGGAAGGTGTGATAACTCAATTTAAATCAAAACCTATATTCAAACGAAAGGACAGACTCGGGTGTGGTACAAAACCCTCTTAACATCGTTGGTTTTTTGTTTAAACTAGAGCAAGAATCATTCTCTCAAAACATGAAAGTCCAGATTCTCAAAACATGAAAGTCCAGATGTGGGTTTATTACCAGAAAGATTTTATTCTCAGATCGTCCCAAGCTACATGTTAACGAACTTTCTGGCAGATCCAGACACTATTTTATGATAAAAAGAAAACGCAGTTTTTAAGTTAGTTACCCCGAGTGAGGCAATCTTGGTGAACGTACACTTTAAATAAATACGGCCCCCTTTCTTGGCTACACGAGACCCAACACGTAAACGTTAGATTAAAATTATAAACAGGGATGGCTACAGAACACGCGACATGTAGACGTTAGTTCAACATTACATAGAGGGCTGGCTACACAAAACACACGTTAACGTTAGTTCAACATTACATAGAGGGCTGGCTACACAAAACACACGTTAACTCTAGTTCAACACTATATATACAGAACTGGCTATACAAAACACACGTTAACGTTAGTTCAACACTACATACAGAACTGGTTATACAAAACACACGTTAACGTTAGTTTAACACTATATATACAGAACTGGCTATACAAAACACACGTTAACGTTAGTTCAACACTATATAT
>NW_013766662.1:0-830 GCF_000517525.1 Limulus polyphemus
ATCTCAGCAAACCCCTTGTGAGCATCATGGTGCTAGATCATGAAGGAGTACCAGAAGCCATACAGAAGCTTTATGGTGTGACAGGACATTCTACAAGTTTGTGGGGACAAGTGTGGGTAACTGTTGAGCTCATGGGCATAAAGGACAGACAGAAAGTATACTTGGCTGACATTGAAGACGAATGTATATTAGGATTGGACTATCTACTACCGAGGAAGTTTGTAATTGACGTTTGGGGACAACAATAGCCAAGTTCAGGTAACTGTTAAAAAAGAGGTTGAACTAATTAGGTGTCATCAAGCTGAAGTCAAAGTGACTGAAGAAGTTGATGATGGTGAAGTGAAACCAAATATGGATATCAAAGCAGAACAGGAGAAAGACCAAGATTTGAAGCCTATAATTGATTTCCTAAAAACAAGTGTTTTGCGCACTGCTTGGGAGAAGGTGTCTAGTCTAAGTCCTGTGACAAAGCACTATTGGGCACAATGGAACCAGTTGAAGCTTGAAAATGGTATTCTTGTACGGAGATGGGAAACTACAGATGGGAAAGTGACGACTTGGCAAACAATTATACCAAAGAAGTTACGGGAAGTTGTGCTGCGTCAATCCCATGATAATTTAACAGGAGGACATCTCCGAATTAGGAAGACACTGAGTCATCTACGACAAAGATTTTACTGGATAGGTATGAGGCGAGATGTGGAAGAATGGTGCAGGACATGCAGTACATGTAGAGCTAAAAGGGACCCAAGTGTAAGGGATGCCCACTTTATGAAGATTTGCCTGTGAATATGTCAGACTTTGTGAAAAGTGTTATCGGAAAGGATGGC
>NW_013766663.1:0-830 GCF_000517525.1 Limulus polyphemus
CTAATTGGATTTGTGAGTTTCTTTGTTAGGATGGTGTTGGTAATGTTTTCTAATAAGTGTTGTGGGTAGCAGTTACGTTTCAGGGTACCATGTAAGAACGAAATTTCAGAGTGTAAATTAAGATATGTGGAGCACAGGTTGTAAGCTCTGTTTAGTAAGCATGTAACAAGGTTTCGTTTATACGAAAACGGGATAAAGCTATTAAAGTGTGTAAGGAGACCAGTGGACGTCTTTTTTCGGTAAATTGATGTGGAAATTGAGTTGAATACGTTGCTGATGGTGCCGGTTTTCGTGCTGTTGTAAAGACCAGCGAACCAGGAACCGCCGCTGGTGCTCCTGCAGCAGCCGTTGTGGCCTCCGACCAACCTGGTGTTGTCGCTCACGAACCTGCTCTAGTAAAAACTGCTGTTGCTGCTCCTGCCTTTTTTAGCACCCGCTGCTGCACCGCTGTTGTCGCACCTGCTCCTGTTGCTGCTGCAACTGCCTTTGCTGCGGGTGTTTATGGAGCTCCCGTCGTCGCTGTTGGAGTTTACGGCGCCCCTGCCTATGCTGCTGGACTTTAAGGAGGTCTTGTTCCAGGGCTGGATTTTTGAAATACCATTAAATAGTTCTTTGTATTTTGTAGAAACATCTTTATGTAACCTTGCACAATAGATATGCTATCCTGACAACCCACTTACCTGACAACCCATTAACTTTAATGTCTAGCCCTATTTCCTTTCCTTTCTTTCTTTTACTGTTGTTCTTAAAGCCAATTTACAGTTATTTATCTGAACATTCTCCTCACGTTTTCTCCTCTTTCTGCCTTAACATCCTCACTTCGTTATGAA
>NW_013766664.1:0-1116 GCF_000517525.1 Limulus polyphemus
ATAAGAGACGTCTAAATGGAATGAAGTACTGGTACAAAACGCAAAATCTTACATAACTATCCTTAAAATGAACAGTAGGAGGGTGGAACTCTGCCTATAACTTACTAAGGATAAAGTGTACCTACATACCAAATTTGGTAAAAAACAATCAATTCAAGACCCTCTGGTAACAAGAAATCGAGAAACAATCAGTAACCAAAAGCTTCACTGCAATACACTTACGCATTCAGGGAAGCCAATAAAAGAATAACAAAAAACCACCACAAAAATCGTAAAACTAATACCAGAAAGTTAGAATTTTGTAAGTAAATGTGCAACGTTCCCACGAACCTTCCATAAAAAATTAAAAAGATTCGTTTAAATTTGAAGAAGTACTGGTACAAAACGCAAAACCTCCCTTAACTCCTTTAAAACGAATAATAGGAGGGTGAAACTTTGCGTGATACGGTGGAACGAACTAGTTAATATACATACCGAATTTGTTTAAGATCCAAAGATTTAGTAACCTGGGGTAGCAAGAAATCGATAACAGAGCAGAATTAAAAAGCTTCACTGCAATACACATACTCTTTCAGAAAGCCAATATAGTAAAAAAGGACCATAAAAATTGGCAAAATGATAATACGAAGCTAGAATTTTGCATGTGATTATGCAAATATGCAACGAACGTTCAAAAAAATTTGAGAAGATACGTCCAAATGGAGCGAAGTAGTGTTACGGAACGCAAAACCTTCCATAACTCTCTTAAAATGAACAGTAGGAGGGTGAAACTCTGCATATAACTGTGTAACGATAAAGTGTACCTACATACCAAATTTGGTAAAGAACCAGGGTCTTGAATTGACGTAAGTGTACTGCAGTGAAGCTTTTGGTTACTGATTGTTTCTCGATTTCTTGTTACCAGAATTTCAGGGAAGCCAATAAAAGAGTAACAAAAAACCACCACAAAAATCGTAAAACTAATAGTGAAAGTTAGAATTTTGTAAGTAAATGTGCAACGTTCCCACGAACCTTCCATAAACAAATTCAGAAAATTCGTCTAAATTTGACGAAGTACTGGTACAAAACGCAAAACTTCCCTTAACTCCTTTAAAACGAATAGTAGGAGGGTGAAAC
>NW_013766665.1:0-831 GCF_000517525.1 Limulus polyphemus
AATAAATTCCTATGTGAGTCAATGAAAATTAAGATCATTCATGAAATGAATTTGTGGTGTATCCATAGAATAATTATTAGTAAAAATATAATATATAGAAAACTCAGTGGGTTTTGGTAACATTACATTCCAACAATGGCTTTTATTTCATGTTACTCAGCAACAAAAGTATAACCTGATATTGAAAGAGACAAACTGAAAAGGCTTACAACACTCATTGGAAAAACATCCTAAATCAGAGCAACACTAAACTTTCAAATATAATTTCTCTTATTATTACCTATCAGCTTAATTTCAGAAACGTTTCGCGAATTGTGAAAAAAATATGTTCATCTCCTACAACTGAATGATCGCCTTAAACAGATATTTCCTAAATTTCCAGTTATCTCCTTCCAAAAGAAAGCAGAACCCTAAAAGATATCCTTGTTCACACAAAAGTGAATTACATTCTACCCAAAAATGTTTGTCGTCGATGTAATAAAGCCCGTTGTCAAACCTGCAAGTTATGTTTGTCGTCGATGTAATAAAGCCCGTTGTCAAACCTGCAAGTTCTTAAAAACCACAGACTCATTTTATGACAGGCACAATCAAAGAAACTTTAGAATATCCAAACAAAACACTTGTGAAACAAAAAACATCATTTACCTTATACAAAGTAAAAACATGCAATTAACAATATATAGGACATACACAAATAACTCTCAGAGAACGTTTCAACAACAATAAATCATATATTAACACTGAAAAAGATCTCCCTGTTGCTCAACACTGTTGTTTTTTTATGTTTTACTGGTTCTTCTTCACGTTGTATAATAGCAGAGTAACCTAAAT
>NW_013766666.1:0-828 GCF_000517525.1 Limulus polyphemus
GATAACCGTTTGCCAGGTCGTCACTTTCCCATCTCCGGAGAAGAAAACTATCTTCAAGCTTCAACTGGTCCATTGTGCCCAATAGTTCTTTGTCACAGGGCTTAGACTAGATATCTTCTCCCAAGCAGGGCTCAAAACACTTGCTTTTAGAAAATCAATTATTGGCTTCAAATCTTGGCCTTTCTGCTGCTCTGATTTAATATCTATACCTGGTTCTACTTCATCATCATCAACTTCTTCAGTCACTTTGACTTCAGCTTGCTGACACCTAATTAGTTCAACCTCTCTTTTAACAGTTACCGGAGCTTGGCCTTTGTTGTTCCCAAACGTCATTTTATCAACATCAATTACAAACTTCCTTGGTAGTAGACAGTCCAGTCCTAATATGCATTCGTCTTCAATGTCAGCCGAGTATACTTTCTGTCTATCTTTTATGCCCATGAGCTCAATAGTTAGCCACACTGGTCCCCACAATCTTGTAGAATGTCCTGTCACACCATAAAGCGTCTGTATGGCTTCTGGTACTCCTTAGTGATCTAACACCTTGATGCTCGCAAGGGTTTGCTGAGACGCAGAGTCTATGACAAAGTTGCACCTTTGGCCATCCAGCTTCCCTGTCACGTAGATACTATTTGTGCTTGCCATTTTACACTTAATTGTTGGGACTTTCACGATGGAGTTTGGTGGGCGTCCCTTAGCACCAACCACTACTGGTTTCCCGAAGTTGACTTATTGGTGGTATTTTTCTTACACTGGCTCCTCATATGTCCTTGCTCCCCACAGTTCCAACAGCCTTTCTGGGTAGCAGCCTTTCCTGCTGTATCATCT
>NW_013766667.1:0-1555 GCF_000517525.1 Limulus polyphemus
GGGAACTGTAGATGAGTCATCCTCCACAGGACTGGGAGGACATTTAGTGGCATCTGACATTGGTGAGGCATTTTCAGTTGGAGAAACGGCATTACCCACTGGACCTGAGGAGGGTGACTGGTCCTACTGCTCCATAGGAACAGGACACACAACGGTAGTTGGGATGGGTTGAGGCGGTACAGGCTTTGGGACAGGTGATGGTGAAGGGGGAGACATGACACATTTCGTGTCAACTCTGGAAACTTTGCTACAATATGTTGGAGCACGGGAGGGGCACACAGAAGAACTGTGAGCCCCCTGACACAAATCACATGAAATGGGACACTGGGCCTCCTCATGGCCATATGGCAAAAAACGCGAGCACCTCATGTTGTCACACTGGTTGGCAAGGTGACCTTCGAGACCACAACGACAGCACAAGCGTTGCAAGCCCGGGTAGTTGACCATGACTGAGTAATTCCCAATTTTTGAAAAAATTGGGAACCGGAGATGTCATATCCATACGGATTCTCCTGTTACCGGTGCAGACTCCAGGACGTGATGGATAACACTCGTATTCTATTTTGATAACTCGTCCATATGGTCGTAGAGCAGCACTAATCACTTTGTGTGACATTTCATAAGGGGCAGAATGCAGGGTCATCCATTTCAGGTTTTGGCCTGCAGGACTCACTGAGACGGAGGCGCTGTTTACCGAGAAAGCTCCTCGACCCAACAGCTCGTTTACCATAGCCAGAGTGGATAATGTGGCAATGTATCGGCCAGCACCGAAGTGCTGGAGACAGTCCACGACATTACCACCCAGGCTCTCACAGATAGAGTCAATCACCTGGGAAGGTAATGTGTCTTTCTCGACGATAAACCTGACCGACCGAGGTCGGGTCAGGTGGTTGGTTGGAATGAGTTCCAACCAACCCAAAGAATCACAAAAAATCAAAACTTTAAATAAATTTAAAACGTAGACAATGAAAACAATACTCACAAAACGCAACACTGATCACTGGATAGAAGACTGGTGCGAGTCCACTCGAACAGATACTACACTTTGATCTTAGCCAAAAGGCCGAGAAGCAATACCAGTTACCGCCTCGTAAAATGGTGTTTAGAACGTTTACCCGCATTTCAAATATTATGATGGTTGTCGACCAGCACAAATCCTTCTTTACTTATATCCACGATAATTTGATAAGCATTTTATTTCTTTTTGTAAGAAAACGAAATTAGGTAATTAAACTATTTGAGAAAATATGAACAATGATTTCTCACCTCTTCATAGAGCTGTCACCTAGCGGAGAAAGAACAATAATCCTAAGTCACAATGATAATATATTTTTGCACATGCTCAAGAAATGAAACTACAGTGGGCAAGGTCTAATCTCTGAGACTAACATATTGACCTGTTAGATCAAAAAATTCTTCTTCAAAATGTTCAGAGCACAACCTCTCTTTCTGAATATGCACAATCCATTTTTTCAACAGTTCAGGCTGTATCAATGGAGAGCTGGATAAAATTTTAAAATGCGTGAACTCCATTGAGATGCCAAATACTATATCA
>NW_013766668.1:0-830 GCF_000517525.1 Limulus polyphemus
ATAACATGAGATAACAGTTCAACCTTGATAACATAACATGAGTTAACAGTTCAGCCTTGATAACATAACATGAGTTAACAGTTAAGCCTTGCTAACATAACATGTGTTAACAGTTCAGCCTTGATAACATAACATGAGTTAACAGTTCAGCCTTTATAATATAACATGAGTTAACAGTTCAGCCTTGCTAACATAACATGTGTTAACAGTTCAGCCTTGATAACATAACATGTGTTAACAGTTCAGCCTTGCTAACATAACATGTGTTAACAGTTCAGTCTTGATAACATAACATGAGTTAACAGTTCAACCTTAATAGTATAACATGAGATAACAGTTCAACCTTGATAGCATAACATGAGTTAACAGTTCAACCTTGATAACATAACATGAGTTAACAGTTCAGCCTTGATAATGTAACATGAGTTAACAGTTAAGCCTTGCTAACATAACATGAGTTAACAGTTCAGCCTTGCTAACATAACATGAGTTAATAGTTAAAACTTGCTAACATGAGTTAACAGCATAGCCTTGCTAACATAACATGAGTTAACAGTTCAACGTTAATAGCATAACATGAGTTAACAGTTCAGCCTTGTTACCATAACAAGAGTTAACAGCGCAGCCTTGTTAATATACCATCAGGTAACTACAAGTTAACGCAACCTTTCTCATGCTGGGATAGGAAATAATATCAAGTTTTTAGCTCTCACCAGTGGAGGCGTGGCAGCAATTAATGCTTTATTCAATTCTAAAGAAAACCTAAACACATCTTTTCGTGGATGCTTATAAACAACTAACCATACAAAATACTTCAACTTACTAACTAA
>NW_013766669.1:0-1036 GCF_000517525.1 Limulus polyphemus
GAAGGGGGGGTTCTCAAGATAATCCCGTACGTACGTGCTTCCAATGATCTGGTTTTAAGGAACAATAACCTATCAGTCTAGAGTTAAAATTAACAGTTTCAGTTCATCTCCAGCTTAACCACACAAATACAATAGAAAGTCTGAGAAACTTTTCACTATGTATGACATGTGCTTAGAAACTGACACATTTCTGTAGAACTTAAAGTACCATAACTCACCAGGGATTCTAATTCCATCACTTTTTGATGAAGCTCCTTCAGTTCTGCCACAGCTTCAGCCTCACGCATCTTCGCCGAAATAAGTTCTTCTTGGAGCTGTACAATCACCGACTTTTCCTGTTTCTTTGACGGTGGAGGCGAGTCTATGTTAGCCTCATTCAAATGGTGCTAGTCAAAGTTACAAGAGAAAAAAAATAAGTTTTTCAACACTGCAATGTTTTTAATGTGCACACAGTGGTTTGGTAATTCTAATCATCAACTTCAAAAATGATCTGATATTTATATTTTACAAACATTTGTAGAAAAAAAAATAAAATAAATAAATGTTCCAATGTATTGTAGTAATGTTGAAACATAACTGAAAACTAAGGAACTTAAGTTCTCATAAGTAATTCTGTTTAATGTCTGGTAACATACCTGTGCTCCGTGTTCGAGTAAATGAAAACACAATAACAATGAAATGGTGTAAAAAAACTAAGAACCAGAATGTTTTTAGTAGGATACAATACAAAAACAATGGCATTTCCATATTTTCAAGTTGTTAATAAATACACTGGAACACAGTCTGCTATATGAACAGTGACTTTACAAATCATAAACTGTATAGAACTACAAGTTGATTGGTTTACTCCAGTATATTTTATAGACTCCACTACAAGTTGATTGGTTTACTCCAGTATATTTTATAGACTCCACTACAAGTTGATTGGTTTACTCCACTATATTTTATAGACTCCACTACAAGTTGATTGGTTTACTCCAGTATATTTTATAGACTCCACTACAAGTTGCTTGGTTTACTCCAGTATATTTTATAG
>NW_013766670.1:0-827 GCF_000517525.1 Limulus polyphemus
CATAATATTTCATCAACGTATCCTGAAAGCTACTAATATAAATTATTTAAGGTTTGAGACTATTATTATTTTTTATAAAGTTCTTTAATCGATTCAACTAGTAGAATTGTTCCTTGGGAAAGTAAAATCATCCGATGATTAGAAAAATGTACAGACCTAACGTTAGTATATTTACACGTGTTTAGCATTGAAATAATGCAATGATGATCGCATAATACCTGCAGCTTTGGCATGATTATTATAAATGATTATTAAAAAATGTAGTTGAAAATATTGTTAATTTGTTTCATCAAATAAGACACCTTAATCTTTCTATTTTATTCTTATTGTTGCGTCAGCGAGGTCACGTGACTAGTATCACGCCACGTCTTTCTAGAAATATCTTGTTCCTTCATGAATGCTCTAGCGTTTACTAGATACGTGTTAGTCTTGTATATATAAGACGGTCAAAACGTGACGGAACAATGTATGTGTAATTGAACTGAGTATGGTTGAAGTCGAGCGCGTGAGATGTTTGTGGTGAATTATAGCGTTTGTTATAGCGCGACTGATGAAATTAAGTGTATTGGAAAGTTGTATTCAGAAAGAATAAACCAGTTTTATTTAAGAAAGGACTTGTGTCGCTAAAGTTTCGTTGGAACAAATTTACGGAAAATTAATTAACAAAGGGAGACGTAAAAAATTGGTGTCAGAAGTGAGACGGAAAAAAATGGAAACGAGAAGCGCCAAATCAAACTACAGCTTAGCAGATTTGATGGCAGCAATACAAGAACAGCAAAATAAACAAGAAGAATGGGAAAAGAAACAAGAAGAAACAAGAAGAGAGA
>NW_013766671.1:0-2896 GCF_000517525.1 Limulus polyphemus
CATATGCCTTTCAACCATTGTAACACATACATCTACTGAGATGTTCTGTATGATGTTCACATGCCTTTCAACCATTGTAACACATACATTTACTGAAATACTTGTTCATGTTCCTCATTCATGTTCTTTCTGAGCCATTGGTCAAAATCAAGTCTTTCCTGCATTGCTGTGTGGCAAGGCGTAGGCAGAATCCGTTATGGTTAACCAACAAACCACATTAAAACATTTTGATTTTTATTCGTGAAGTTTTGATTTTTTTTTTCATTTTTCGATTAGAAAGTGTTTCCTGAAATTTGTTTTAAATTGTTATAACATTAATCAACAAATTTTATTTTAAAAAGTTTCAATATATATATCTGGCTTTAGGAAATTGTGTTCAACCACAAATAATAGTCCGATTCACGGTTACAGCAAGTTATAAATCCTTCGTAGAGAGGTTGAGAAAGTGTAAATTATAAATATTTATGTAATAGTTGTAGATGAGAGTTAGTCTCAAGCAGAGGTGTCGATAGATTCTGACATATGGGAGCTCGTGCAGCGAATCCCAAGTTGGTGTCTTGAAAGATCAGAATGGAAAACCATGATCGACAGCGTACTGAAACGCCGAAAATTCCCGTGCCTGTGGGCCCGAGCCGCTAATCTTTTAGTCACCTAGCGACACCTGTGGTCTCAAGATATTACCAAGTTTGTAACTAATTGAATACTAAAGTCGTTCGGTAATACGTGTCAAGTGAGAATAATAATTCCATGAATATACCTACTATTAACCTATTAATTTTAATTTACTAACCAGAGGCAGGGCGGCAATTCGGGCTTTATTCTGTTGTTTGATCCGAGTTAGGGATTGACTGTCACTTCTATAATGTTCCCACATCTGAAAGCGCGAAACATATTCAACGGTGTTACTGCTTTAACATCGGACCCTTCGATATACAGCTTTACACGCTAACCACTGGGCGACACCTCGACTAACTCAATAAGAATGCAATAATATTTGAGAAATTTTTGTGTTGAACCGAAAGTTTAAAACCTACTATGATACTGATATGATATTACAGAATGATATAAATTATTTATGTATAGAAACTAATGACGAAAATATTAGTCTTTTCACGAATAAATATGAAGGATGAAAACAAGAGAATACACAGAAATATTAAAACTAAAACACAAGAATATTTTTATAACTGATACACGTCTATTTTTTCACTGTTGTTTAGCAGCTTAACTTAGTAGTCGATCAGCAAATACTTTAATAATGTTTTATTTTAAAACATTTATATAATTCATGAGCTTGGAATATACGTACTATTAACCTGTATTATATGTTGTTGTTGTGGATGTATCCGTATACAACTCTTCCAACCTGTAATATGTATAACGTCCTTTAACAGAGTGAAGCTTCCACAAGAATGAAGCTGTAGACGAACTGATTCGAGTCACGTGATCTAATTGTATGGAAGGAGGTGCCTGTGTTTGGTATGATCTCCCCGTTATTGGTCATAACCAAACGCAGTTTGTACAATCCGGAAAGAGTAACGCACCGATTGGTAAATATCTTAGCAAAGTTCTGTTAATTTTAGGGTAATTAAAAATTAGGTTATATTATTGGCTTAAGGGTGTTGGATGAATGATATAAAAAGGGTTTTCTAAGCTGAAATATTCATTAAAACAGCAACGTTCTCAACATGAAAGTATTATTTGCAACTCTTGTTGTGCTCGTTAGCCTGACGTTGACGAAAGGCAACGTTGTCGATATAGGTTCGAAACTGATATGTAGTAAGTTCATTTTCAAACTTTATTGGTGTATAAAATATTTAGTAATTATATTACTGGAATAAATGTTCTCTTTTCATATCTCTACATAACCTGTATAAAAATAACGTAACAAAAAACTAGAGTAAAATATTAAAGCAAAATTTTATCATACACACAATTTAGTGCTGTTACTATTTTCTGTAACTCTAAAAAGTCGAGAGTTAAAATTTGAAAACTTCAACAGACATATTTGATCTGGGTTATACATTAACTTCTGGTATAATCTGAAGCTATACACTTTTATACGTAAGAATAATTTATAATAGGTCTGTAATAGGGCAACTTCTTCCTTTTTAAATTTAATAAAGTGTTTTTAAAGATGATTTGTAACATGAGAAAAATATCCCCTTCAGGTAAATCAAATATTTTTTAATGCAGATATGAACGTAAAGAAGCCTGAAAAAGTGAACGAGCTGAGAGATTGCATGGAATCAATTTTTAAAGAAAAGTCAGATTCGGTTGGTATTTGTTGTATTATGTTTAATAATATTTCGGTAATTCATTGTAATTTGGCAAACAAAATGCTGCTAACGTGAATATGTTAACTTTAGACATAAATTACATATCTTGAAATTTTAATTTAATTTTACATTTTTTAGTTATAATTCCCATTCTCTATCTTTGTATGAAGAATGTTACATACCTTGAGTTTATAAGTAGTAGATGTATAAATAAAGATATGCAAATTGTAATTAAAATTTAATTTATATTGAGGGTTAATTTGACCTATTAATGAAAAATCCTAAAAATCAGAGTCTCCTGGTGGATCAGCTGTAAAATTATGGACTTATAAGAATAAAATATGTGGTTCGATTCCCCACAGTGAGCAGAACACAGATAGCATATTGTGTGACTAAAGGTAACAAACAACATTAAAAACAAGTGTATTAAAACAACAACATTCAAGTAAGATAGAAATGTATTTTAATAACGTTTCTGTATTTTACAACCAGGAAAATTATTTATACAACGTTTAAAACTTGAAGTTCTAACGTACAGAAACAAAACATATCCAATTTGTAACTGATATTTAACAAACTTTAAACTAGCAGAAGTAAGTCCTGTCAGAAACAGTAAA
>NW_013766672.1:0-1171 GCF_000517525.1 Limulus polyphemus
AGGAAATGTCCTATCATCAGTAACAGTCACATCAGTGGTAGTAACTTCATCAAGAGCTTCACTGTTTCTCTTCTCAAAACTGAGTAGAGTTTGTTCTTCAACATTGGCTTTTTCAGGTGACACATCTTCAGCAGCGTCATTTGTTCCTTTGTTCACTTCGTCCCAACTGAAATATCCTGGACCGTGATAACGCCAAAGCCTGTTGGCATGCACAACTTTTGGCTTACCTCGCCGACCACATTTTACCCAAAAAGTCACGTCTGAGAGACGATCCACTATGTCATATGGGCCTTCCCATGGAGAAGACAACTTAGGAGACTTCCCTTTGGTCTTCCTGGGATTATACAACCATACCTTGTCTCCTGGTACAAAGCTGACTTCAGTAGATTTCTTATCATAAGTTAACTTCATCGAATCAGCAGACGTTTTCAAGTTTGAACACACTTGATGGTGAATATCATCCATCCTTTCCGATAACACTTTCACAAACTCTGACACATTCTCAGGCAACTCTTCATAAGGCGGGTGTCCTATTAACAGATCCACTGGCAACCGAAGTTCCCGACCAAACATCAACTTTGCTGGAGTGTATCCAGTGGTTTCATGCTCTGCTGTCCTATAGGCCATCAATAGTGGAGGGAGTATGACAATCCCAGTCATCTTGGTGGCTATTACAAAACTTTGCCAATTCCTGTCCCATTGTCCAGTTGTACTTTTCTACCATCCCATGCAGTGGCGTTGTCCTGGTCTTTCAGATGCCAAACAACTTGCAGCATTTTTGGAACACAGCTAATTAAAAGTTACCGCCTTGATCTGAATGCAGTTCATGTGGCATACCAAATCTGAAGAAGGAAATCACTAATAGCCAAAACTACAGTTGTAGCTTCCTGATTTGGTATTGCATATGCCTCAGGCCACTTGGTGAAATAATCCATCACCACACAAATGTAACTGTTTCCAGCCCGAGTTCGGGCAAAGGACCAGCAATGTCAATGGCTACTCTTTCTATTGGTGCGCTAACTTGATATAACTTCATTGGAGCACGTCCCTTATGCTTGTGTCTCCTTTTAGCACAACATGTACTGCAAATCCTGCACCATTCTCCCACATCTTGCCTCATACCTATCAAGTAAAATTTCTGCTGTAGGTGACTCAGTGTCTTCTTATCTCC
>NW_013766673.1:0-827 GCF_000517525.1 Limulus polyphemus
AATATAGTAGCTTAGCTCACCCACGAAGTGAAAGTAAACCCTTATTACCTTCATATTACCAATATAGTAGGTGAGCTCTGAAATGAAGTGAAAGGAAACGCTCACCAACTTCATATTACAAATATAGTAGCTTAGTTCTTCCACGAAGTGAAAGTAAACCCTCACCAACATCATATTACCAATATAGTAGCTGAGATTTTCCACGAAGTGAAAGTAAACCCTCACCAACTTGATATTACCAATATAGTAACTAGGCTCTGCCACGAAGTGAAAGTAAACCCTCCCCAACTTCATATTACCAATATAGTAGCTGAGCTATGCCACGAAGTGAAAGTAAACCCTCACCAACTTCATATTACCAATGTAGTAGCTGAGCTCTGAAATGAAGTGAAAGTAAACCCTCACCAACTTCATATTACCAATATAGTAGCTCAGCTCTAAAATGAAGCGAAATTAAACCCTCATCAACTTCATATTACTAATATCAATATAGTAGCTGTGCTCTGCCACGAACCGAAAAAAACCCTCACAACTTCATTTTAACAATATAGCAACTAAGCTCTCCCACGAAGTGAAAGTAAACCCTCACCAACTTCATATTACCAATGTAGTAACTAAGCTCTCCCACGAAGTGAAATTAAACCCTCATCAACTTCATATTACAACTATAGTAACTAAGCTCTGCCACGAAGTGAAAGTAAACCCTCCCCAACTTCATATTTCCAATATAGTAGCTGAGTTCTGCCACAAAGTGAAAGTAAACTCTCACCAACATCATAATTCCAATATAGTAGGTGAGCTCTGCTACGAAGTGAAGGTAAACCCTC
>NW_013766674.1:0-2521 GCF_000517525.1 Limulus polyphemus
CTGACAATTCGAGAGAAACCTTGAGTTTTTAGGCATGTTGTAGCACAAGATAATTAGTGTGCAGACCATTTTCATTTATATAGTGCTCTGTGAACACAAATTAGCATAAATCAATTAAATGACGAAAAATTAGGTGTCTATTTACTTGTGACCACTCAGTGTACATTTAGGTTCAAAACGGCCCCCGAGGAGTCAAGGTTCACTAATGGCAATACAGTCCAAACATTAATTTGAGAAAAGAAACAAACAAGTTACTACCGAATATAGTGGTATCAGATCTCTTTCGTGTCATTACTTACGATGTTTATTCTCTATTTTTAAATATTTATATTGATTCTATTGCACTGATAGAAGAATGTTGAGTTCTGCAGTTATTATAATGCTTCTTTCCACCACATTGAGATAAATATGTATATATCCCATAAGATTTAACTTTGTAGAAAATGAAAATAAATAATTAAATAAAAAAATATCAAAACGCAGCCACAGAACAAAAATTCAACAGCAGGGCACATATCATAGACTAGTTTATTATCAAATAAGCTAAGCTGTTTCTTTCCTTATTGATGCTTTCTTTTCGAAAGGATTTTTCTTTATTGCCAGTAAAATTTATTCATTCAAGGTTAATTACTAATTAAAGAGTGCTTCCTCATTAAGACTTAAGTGTTTATATATTTACGTTTTTATATTTCATATTTAACGTGATATATTCTTAATCTTTAAAATGCTTAGTCCTTAATATATATGCTTATAATATCATGTATTTAATCCTTAATCTCATATATTTAGTCTTTATTCTTATACGTTTAATCTTTAACCTGATACACTTCGACTGATCACACAAAATTTTTTTCAATAAGAGCAAAGCAACATGAAAATTACCGTTGCTAGAAGGAAGTTGGAAAACTTTCGTGTTATATCTTAACATAAGCAACAACGAAATCAATCTCAATCAACCAGGCTATCTGAGAGACGCGTGCCTCTTGGTGGTTCAGCGTTAAGCTTGAAGAATTATAACTCTAAAATTCGAGGTTCGATCCATGTGATGGGCACCACACAGATAGCAGAACAGAGGTATAAATTTTAAAAAGTAGAACGAAACATTATTCTTATATTTTTTTCGCTAAAATTATAAACAGCCAGACCAAAGAGGTTAGATTAGCCTAGTAATTATTTTGTATCATTTTAAAACAATGTGTTTTTTTTTTCAAAAGTAGCTTTGGTTCTGTATTAAACTGCTTAAAGTTTGCCCACTAATTTTTACAAAAACGTTTTTGAGAGCTTATTTTCAGTTTACTTCAAAAATGTTAAAACGAAAAAATAAGTGATTAATATAAGAGTGATTTAATGCATGGTTAGCGTTTTAATTTTGTAGGATTAGCGAAATATGTGAAAACAAGAACTACGTATTTATTTTCTGTTTCTGTCGGACAGTTTAAGAACACTTTACTCTTAATGCTTCAAAATTATGACAAATAGATTGTTAGGTTTAAAAGTATATCCCTAGTATAGCCTTAAGCCATGAGTTTAATAAATCTATGTAAAAACCAAGAAAAGTTTATGTTAAGTAAATGATTAAACGAAACATATATCGTTGACTATAACTTTAAAACACCAGTTGTTTATTGTTAAGCACAAAGCTATATATTAGCCTAATTGTGCTAGGCCCACCACGGGTATCGAAAGCCACTGTTTAGATATCATCATAAGCCTTTATACTTACCGCTGAGTCACTGGGGGGGAGGTTATCTATTGTAGCAGAACTCAACATTGTACATTTGTTAACCAGTCCCATCGAGCAACTTTACGCTTCCCCATATACAAACGAAACCAATTTTAAAACTTAGGGTGATGTATTACAGTTGTGGCGTCATCTACTGTTTAAAAATACTACTGTTGTATAATAATATTCATCTAGGTAAACAAGTAGTGTTTTCAAATATTAATTCGTTATTTATCATCAGTGCCATTACTATATTAATATCATCCTTATTAATACCATATTAATGACACCATTATTAATACCATGCTGACGTCACCATTGCTAATACCACTTTAAGGTCATGATTATATCAAAATCATACTGAAGTCATGATTACTAATACTATATAGGTATGCTATTAATAATCATAACTATATAGTTATGATTATTAATAGCATACTGACGTTACAATTATCAATAACACGTTGAAGTAATGATTATTAATACTATACTAACGTTATAATCATTAATGACACATTAAGTCTTGATTATTAATACAATACTAACGTCATAATCATTAGTAAAACAGTGAAGTCATGATTAATTATAATATACTAGCGCTATATTAGTAACACGTTGAAGTCATGATTATTAATACCATGCTGACGTCATGATTATCAGGGCCACACCAAAGTCGTGATTATTAATAACATAATAACGTTACCATTATTAAAGCCACACTGAAGATAGTAACAAAATATTGATAATAGTTTCGAATCTCTCCAATAACACTGTTTACAGAATAGAATAATGTAGAAT
>NW_013766675.1:0-1532 GCF_000517525.1 Limulus polyphemus
AACTTCATCGAAAGCTTCACCGTTTCCCTTCCCAAAACTGAGTAGAGTTTCTTCTTCGACGGTGGCTTCTTCAGGTGGCACGTTTTCAGCAGCATCATTTGTTCTGTTGTACAATTCGTCCCAACTGAAATGTCCTGGACCGTGATAACGCCAAAGCCTGTTGGCATGCACCACTTTTGGCTTCCTCGCCGACCACATTTTATCCAGAAAGTCACGTCTGAGAGACGATCCACTATGTCATATGGGCCTTCCCATGGAAAAGACAACTTAGGAGACTTCCCTTTGGTCTTCCTGGGATTATACAACCATACCTTGTCTCCAGGTACAAAGCTGACTTCAGTAGATCTCTTATCATAAGTTAACTTCATCGAATCAGCAGACGTCTTCAAGTTTGAACACACTTGATGGTGAATATCATCCATCCTTTCCGATAACACTTTCACAAACTCTGACACATTTTCAGGCAACTCTTCATAAGATGGGCATCCCTTACGCTTGGGTCCCCTTTTAGCACTTCATGTACTGCATGTCCTGCACCATTCTTCAACATCTCGCCTCATACCTATCCAATAAAATCTTTGTTGTAGGTGACTCAATGTCTACATAATCCTGAGATGTCCTCCTGTTAATGTATCATGGGATTGACGCAGCACAACTTCCCGTAACTTTCTCGGTATAACCGTTTGCCAAGTTGTCAATTTCCCATCTCTGGAGAAGAATACCATCTTCAAGCTTTAACTGGTCCCATTGTGCCCAATTGTGCTTTGTTACAGGGCTTAGACTAGACACCTTTTTCCAAGCAGGGTGCGAAACACTTGCTTTTAAAAACAGGAGAAAGATCAAGATTTGAAGCCAATAATTGAAAAGGACAGACAGGAAGTATACTTGGCTGACATTGAAGATGAATGCATATTAGGATTGGACTATCTACTACCGAGGAAGTTTGTAATTGATTTTGATAAAATGACGTTTGGAAACAACCAAGGCCAAGTTCTGGTAACTGTTAAGAGAGAGGTTGAACTAATTAGGTGCCATCAAGGTGAAGTCAAAGTGACTGAAGAAGTTGATGATGACGAAGTGGAACCAGGTATAGATATTAAAGCAGAGAATGCCCATGAGCTCAATAGTTACCCACACTGGTCCCCACAACCTTGTAGAATGTCCTGTCACACCATAAAGCTTCTGTATGGTTTCTGGTACTCCTTTGTTATCCAGCACCTTGATGCTCACAAGGGTTTGCTGAGATGCAGAGTCTATGACAAAGTTGCACCTTTGGCCATCCAGGTTTCCTGTCACATAGACACTGTGTGTGCTTGGCATTTTACACCTAGCTGTTGGGACTTTCATGATGGGTGTTGGTGGGCGTCGCTCAACACCAACCACTACTGGTCTCCTTGGGGCCGACTTGTTGGTAATATTCTTCCTACACTGGCTCCTCAAATGTCCGTGCTTTCCACAGTTCCAACAACTTTTCTGGATACCAGCCTTTCCTGCTGTGGCACCTCCCCTGTGTTGAAGTTTCCAGCACTGAG
>NW_013766676.1:0-831 GCF_000517525.1 Limulus polyphemus
TTCAACGATGAATAAACAGCACGCACTTCACTTGTTTTCAAAATAATATACATATTTGGAAGAAGTTAAACGTATATATAACAAATTCTTCAATACTACAGATATTATAGGCATATCATAAACACTATATATGTGGTTCTCTCCTTCTTGTCAAAAGTCCACTTATCCCAATTCAATTTCTTTAGAATTTCAGTTGACAAGCCGAACTATCCTCTCTGTTACTATCGCACTATTATTCTATGTGTGATTCACTTACAACTGTGGCGCGTGTTAGCATAATCATTTGGTCTTCTTTCTTCTGAAGATCCTCTGTTCCTTTTGTCAGAGTGTACTTAGGCTGATTCAGTTACTTTAGCACCATGCTTTGACGGAATAATTATTTTTCTTATCTCCGTTTCTACTGTTAGTCTTACTTTAACATGTAAATGTTAGGCCTACGTCAATCGTTAGGCCTATCAATTCTACGGTAGTTAACTTCACGTCGAACCTTTCGTTTTCTATCTTTACTTTTTCTGCTATTATCCGTCTGCTGTTTCTGCTCGTCTCACGCTACTTATATTTTTATCACTTAATCGCCTCTCCGCCTCCTATATTCTCGACAATTGTCTGCTTTTAACTCTTATTATAACAACAACTAAAAAAAAACATTCACTCACAAAATTAAATTAATCAAAAATATATAAATTAAACAGTCTTTTATATCATGACACTGTGTAGCATTGCGCTTAAAAACAACAAAGATTTTAATAATATTAATAATTATAAACATCTTCAAGCCTTAAAACTAACATTCCAAAATATAGCTGCAAAGTATTTCGATCAATATGCATT
>NW_013766677.1:0-3526 GCF_000517525.1 Limulus polyphemus
GAAAGGCTTCCTTCTTCTTCATGTTGATTGGAGTTGTCAGTTGATGTTGTGAAGAGACCAAAGCATATGACCGTAAGATCCAGCTCCAACGTGCTCTACTTAGTTTTTAATTAGTTCACGGTTAAGGTGCCAATTGGTATTATAATTATTTAAATATCAAATATAATTGATATGTTCTTGAATCATTTTGAAAGAAAGAAAGCCAGCGAAGTAGAAGGCCCTTTCCAGGGTGAATGGGACCGAAGGGTCCAATGCCCGAGTGAATTTTGTTGTGGGGGGAAACCGGAGTACCCGGAGAAAACCCACTTTCACAGGACAGACGTCGAATAATCTATCTGTTCTGTGCCCTGCTGTAAATAGAAACATGACAGTTAGAGAAAACATGACATAATATTCAAACCTCAGGGAGTGTGGTTGATGGGTTACTTTTTGTTTTTCTCTTTGTACAATAAATTATATGGTGAGGCCAGGGTTATTTATTTTTATTTTTACGAAACTTTTCCAATGAAGCTAGGGTTCGGAGGAGGGGAAAAATAAAATAAAATTGTGCCATCAGTTACTAGCATGCATGTAATTTAGGTGTATGAAACCTCCTGACCGCGATATTCTAGTCTTCAGTCAGTGTTCGTCCTATCAAGTCACCAACGGTTTCATCGAAATAAATTTTTTGTATTGAATGTCTCACAATATCTAAGTTTTTCCGAATAATTACCGAGATCCATACCGCCATTTTGTGCGCGATTGGCAAGACTCATGATTGTTTCATCCATCCGAACAGTGAAAAATACCTTTAAAATACCAAGATTGACAGATTTGTGTTGATTTTTTCCTCAAGAGCAAAATGCTGACTTGGAAATTAAAAAAGAAAAGAGAAATCAGATTATTATTTTTTCTCGGAAATGTGAATTTGAAAGTTGGAATAAAAGACGGAAATACAAATTATGTTGTTGTATTTTCTGTAATCAATACATTCAAGTCGGCGGTATCGTAAAACGAAAAATAAAAAAATCCTGGCCTGATATGTATTTAACAGGAGTGTTTATGATTTTGTGAGAAGCAGCTGTAAGTTCGTTTTTTTTCTGCTTTGTTGTAATACTGGTAGACAAGCTCAGTTAGTCTGTTTCTTAAAGTGCGTAGGCTGCTAATTTTATGTAGATAATTTTATGTCGATAATTTACAGAGGTGAATTTTGGAAGCCTTAAAGCTAATCTGATTGTTGTGTTTTGTTGTAATTGTAGTTTGTTTAAGTTATTGTCTGACATATTGTATGTTATCTGGCAGCCATATTCTATTAGGGTTCGTATAAATGTTTTATATATTTTAATAGTTGTGTCTGGTGAACAGCCTGTGTGTTGACCGGCAATAAGTTTGATGTAATTAATGCGCTTGCTAATTGACTCTTGTATGTTTTGAATGTGCTTCATCCATGTGAGGCGTGTGTCGAAGGTGACACCAAGAAATCTATTATTATTATTATTATTCTGTATTTATAAAGCCCCATTTACATTAGTTCTTGACTAGGACTGGACGGGTACAGACTCTTCGACCGATTTCACAAAAGAAAAAAGAAGACTGCGCCGGTAAGTAAGACCTCTGATAGTAATAAGACGATACCAAACACACAAGACCCCTTACCATCTCGGACAAACCATACAATATTCCTGTTTTGATCATTGAGGGAATTCCACTGTCACTCAGAATACCAAAGATTGTCACTGATATAAGAAAACTGTTCACTGATTTACATTTGAAAGACATACCATGACTTCCAAAAGGAGGAAATTTTCTTAAATGCAGTTCCTCTAAGGACATATTTTATCCCACTGACTAAACACTGCATTCGACAGCAAAGCCACAGTACACACACCAAGAACATCACTTCAAAACCAGCCATTGACGTGCTTAAATCATTAAATTACACTAACACTAAGGTACAACGAATCTCTTTCCTTAAAACAAAACAAAAGACACCAGTCTTATATATCAACTTAGTAAACGACATCCCTTTCCCTAACCTAACATGTACATACCATTCCAAGTATGCAAATGACATAGCTGTCTGGAGAATATCCAGAAACCCACTAATTGCAATTGCTTGAGTCCAAAAACCACTGAATTTAATCCTAGAATGGAGTAAAAATGGCGAGTTATATTAAACCCAACAAAAAACACAAACAGTCGCTTTTTCTCAAAAACACATAAAAACCATGAAGAAAATCAAATTAAAGTTAGGAGAAGTAGAAATAAAAATGAATAATAATAATAGATTTCTTTGTGTCACCTTCGACACACGCCTCACATGGATGAAGCGGTTGAAACGTATATATACACGTGATTTGTGTTCTTTACCACCAGTCGACTGTTAAACCTGATTGGTCCAGTTTATATTGCGGTGTTTTATATCTTGAAAGTATGAAAGCTGCAAGTCTTCACAATCGAATAAAACTCATATCTCGGAAACGGTTGTCCTGATACTGTCGGTTTTTGAAAAAATGAAACAAAACATGATTTACAGAAATTATTTTAGCGCAACAAAGTAAATATTTTAATAAAATATTACATGTCTATTGTTTGAATTACAATACTCTGTATTAATTTAATCTTCTTCAAAGCCAATCTAGCACCAAAGTCTTCATAAATACTATCACAATTGCTAAGTGGATTATTTTGATGTCTTCAAATAATATTACAGTGAATCATCAGTACAATGTGGCATGGTTGTATTGACGTGCTTTGAAGGAAATACAATTATACCAAATACTTGTAATTGAAGTGCTACGTACTCAAGCACAACATAACATTTAATGTGAGATTTACGAGTTTTAAAGTTATTAAAATTAATTACTCGAACGTACTTGACAAAAAATAATATAAAGATACTACAGGGATGTCAACAGCACCCGCTACTAAAGTGTTTTGTATGTGTGTTTGAAAGGAATAACTCGATTGACTTTCCCATTTTATAATACATCCACAGCTGGAAGTGCGGATCACGTTCAGCGCCATCTTGAAACCTGGATCCTTCAATTATACATCTCCTTACACAAACGTTTAGGTCACGCCCGTCCCACAATGTATTGTATAAACTATAAGGGTGTTTAAAATTATCTTACCCATTTTGTTTACAATGTATTGTATAAACTATAAGGGTGTTTAAAATTATCTTACCCATTTTGTTTGTGAGGGCTCTGTGCATCATGTTTCTGCCAGTTGTTAATATCGGGAATTGACTGTCTCGGAGTGAACACCGAACTAAAACTGATCGGTATACAGCCCAGTGTTGTTTACCTTACTAGTTGTGGCTTTCCCTCCAAGTATAAGTTGTGTTTGAACAAGAGAATAACCACTATTGTACCACAGGTTTCTTATTGTGTATAAAAAGGTAACTATTTTTTCCTGTGATAGACTATAAGTTGTGTTTGAACAAGAGAATAACCACTATTGTACCACAGGTTTCTTATTGTGTATAAAAAGGTAACTATTTTTTCCTGTGATAGACAATTAACTGTGACTGACTGAGCTTCTG
>NW_013766678.1:0-1233 GCF_000517525.1 Limulus polyphemus
TTCAAGACTCTCTGGTAAATAGAAATCGAGAAACAATCAGTAACCAAAAGCTTCACTTGCATTACACATACGCTT
Organism: Limulus polyphemus; assembly: GCF_000517525.1. Classification (NCBI taxonomy): domain Eukaryota; kingdom Metazoa; phylum Arthropoda; class Merostomata; order Xiphosura; family Limulidae; genus Limulus; species Limulus polyphemus. The sequence continues at coordinate 76 of NW_013766678.1, forward strand.
TCAGGTGAAGCTTCTTGATTCTTCTGTGTTCTCGATTACTTGCTACTACAGGTTACTAAATCGATGAATCTTAACCAAATTCGGTTTGTATATTAATTAGTTCGATTCACAGTATCATTCGAAGTTTCACCTTCCTACTATTCGTAGTAAGGGAGTTATGGGAGGTTTTGCGTTTTGTACCATTACTTTGTCACATTTAGACGAATCTTCTTAAAATATTTTATGCTAGGTTCGTGCGAACTTTTGATATTTACTTACAAAATTCAAACTTTCTATTGTTAGTTTTACGATTTTCGTGGTTGTTTTTGTTACTCTTTTATTGGCTTCATGCAGTACACATACTCTTTCAGAAAGCCAATAAAGTAGTAAGAAAAGGACCACAAAAGTCGCAAAAATGATAACACGAAACTAGAATTTTACTTGTAAATACGCAAGTATGCAACGAACGTTCATATAAAATTTTGAAAATATCCATCCAAATGGAACGAAGTACTGGTACAAATCGCAAAACCTTCCATAACTCCCTTAAAATGAACCGTAGGAGGGTGAAACTCTGCATATAACATACCGAAGGCAAAACCTTCCATAACTCTCTTCAAATGAACAGTAGAAGGGTGATATTCTGCATATATCTGTGCAACGGTAGAATGTACCTACATACCTAATTTGGTAAAGAACCATCAATTTAAGACTCTCTGGTAAATGGAAATCGAGAAACAATCAGTAACCAAAAGCTTCACTGCAGTACACATACACTTTCAAGGAAACCAATAAAGGAATAATTAAAAAACGACCACGAAAATCGTAAAACTAATACTAGAAAGTTTTAATTTCGTAAGTAAATGTCAAAAGTTCCACGAACCTTGCATAAAATATTTTAAGAAGATTCTCCTAAATGTCACGAAGTACTGGTACAAAACGCAAAACCTCCAATAACTTTCTTAATACGAATAGTAGGAAGGTGAAACTTCGAATGATACTGTGGAACGAACTAATTAATATACATACCGAATTTGGTTAAGATCCATCGATTTAGTAACCTGTGGTAGCAGGTAATCGACAACACAGAAGAATCAAGAAGCTTCACTGCAGTACACATACTCTTTCAGAAAGCCAATAAAGTAGTAAGAAAAGGTCCACAAAAGTCGCAAAAATGAT
>NW_013766679.1:0-830 GCF_000517525.1 Limulus polyphemus
AACTCTATACTAAAGTTCCGGCTCTATACTAATGTTTATAACTTTATACTAAAGTTCCAGTTCTACACTGATGTTTATAACTCTATTATAAAGTACCGGCTGTATACTAATGTTTATAACTCTATTATAAAGTTCCGGCTCTATACTAATGTTTATAAGTCTATTATAAAGATCGGATTATATACTAATGTTTATAACTCTATTATAAAAATCCGGCTCTGTACTAATGTTTATAACTGTAGTATAAAGATCCGGGTCGATACTAATGTTTATAACTCTATTATAAAGAACCGGCTCTATACTAATGTTTATAACTGTAGTATAAAGATCCGGCTCTATACTAATGTTTATAACTCTATTATAAAGTTCCGGCTCTATACTAATGTTTATAACTCTCTTATAAAGTTCTGGCTATATAGTAATGTTTATAACTCTATACTAAAGTTCCGGCTCTATATTAATGTTTATAACTCTATTATAAAGTTCAGGCTCTATACTAATGTTTATAATTCTATTATAAAGATCTGGCTCTATACTAATGTTTATAACGCTATTATAAAGATCCGGCTCTATACTAATGTTTATAACTCTATAATAAAGATCCGGCTCTATACTAATGTTAATTAGTCTATTATAAAGTTCCGGCTCTATACTAATGTTTATAACTCTATTATAAAGTTCCGGCTTTATACTAATGTTTGTATTTCTATTCTGAAGATCCGACTTTATACTAATGTTCATAACTATATTCTCAAGACCCGGCTCTAAACTAAAGTTTACAATTCTATTATAAAGATCCGGCTCTATGCTGATGTTTATAACTCTATACC
>NW_013766680.1:0-827 GCF_000517525.1 Limulus polyphemus
TTCCGACATAACTATGAAACATCAAGTATATATCTCACATAACTATGACAACATCAACTATATATCTGACATAACTATGAAAACACCAACTATATATCTGACATAAATATGAAAAAATCAACTATATATCTGACATAACATTGACAACATTAAATATATATCAGATATAACTATCAAAACACCAACTATATATCTGACATAAATATAACAAAATCAACTTTTTATCTGACATAACTAAGAAAACACCAACTATATATCTGAAATAAATATGACAAAATCAACTATATATCTGACATAACTTTGACAACATCAACTATGTATCTGGCATAACTAAGAAAACACCAACTATATATCCGACATAAATATGACAAAATCAACTATATATCTGACATAACTTTACCAACATCAACTATATATCTGACATAACTATGAAAACATCAATTACATATCTGACATAACTATGAATACATCAACTATATATATTTCATAACAATGAAAGCATCAACAATATGTATCTGATATAACTATGAAAACATCAACTATATATCTGACATAACTATGACAACATCTACTATATATCTGAAATAACTATGACAACATGAACAATATATCTGACATAACTATGACAACATCTACTATAAATCTGACATAACTATGACAACATCAACAATATATCTGAGATAACATCAATTACATATCTGACATAACTATGAATACATCAACTATATATATTTCATAACAATGAAAACATTAACAATATATATCTGATATAACTATGAAAACAACAACTATATATCTACAAATAACTCTGGAAACATCAACTATAT
>NW_013766681.1:0-2741 GCF_000517525.1 Limulus polyphemus
CAACAAATAAATGTGAATATTTCATCATTTTGGCCAAATAATCTTGAAACGAAGCCTTCAAATCAACAATTACCTTAACTGAAGCCAGTCTTAAGATTCCTTTCTTCTCTCGTGCATAAATCAATTGTGCGGGAATCGCTTCATCCAATACCGATCGATATTTTTATTATTTAGATGCGAACAATCAGAAAACTAGTCATGAATATCAAACTGGGATTAACCTCCGTGAGTTTATCGTCTGTGAACGATTCTTTAGAAAAACAGTTCATTTTTATGTTGTTTTTTAATCACTTCTGTTTGAAATTTAAATCGACCCATTCTCTGACAAACATCATCAAGGATTAATATGGGTTTGGTAAGATAAAGATCTGTAATTCAGTTTCTTCATTGATTGTTTTAGTATTATATGGTTTCATAATCATGTATGTATCTGTGAAGGGTAGGAAGTTCCTGTTCTTATATGTATCTGTGAAGGGTAGGAAGTTCCTGTTCATATATGTATCTGTGAAGGGTAGGAAGTTCCTGTTCTTATATGTATCTATGAAGGGTAGGAAGTTCCTGTTCATATTCACATATGTATCTGTGAAGGGTAGGAAGTTCCTGTTCTTATATGTATCTATGAAGGGTAGGAAGTTCCTGTTCTTATATGTATCTATGAAGGGTAGGAAGTTCCTGTTCATATTCATATATGTATCTATGAAGCAGGAAGTTCCTGTTCATATATGTATGTATGAACGATAGGAAGCTCCTGTTCTTGTATGTATGTATGAACGGTAGGAAGTTCCTGTTCATGTATGTGTGTATGAATGGTAGGAAGTTCCTGTTCATGTATGTGTGTATGAACGGTAGGAAGTTCCTGTTCATGTATGTGTGTATGAACGGTAGGAAGTTCCTGTTCATGTATGTATGCATGAACGGTAGGAAGTTCCTGTTCATATATATGTCTCTATGAACGGTAGGAAGTTCCTGTTCATATATGTATCTATGAACGGTAGGAAGTTCCTGTCATTTTAAAATGTCGATAAAGAACATTGTTCTATGCGTGTTTCTATTAATATGTTACAGTTTCAAACACTATATACCAACTTAAGACTGGGTAAGTATGTTACAGTCCCAAACACTATATACCAATTTAAGAATGAGTAGTTTCTTACAGTCCAAAGCGCTAAACATTAACTTAAGACTCAATAAAGTATACGCAGTCTCAAGTACTGAATACTAACTGCGATTGTAATTTCAAACGAATCTCGTTTTCTTTATTGTACTGAGTTTATGTTTTTATCCTAGCGTTTACGTGACTTCTTTTATATACAATACTTAGCATGAATTAGAATATGGTGATTCATTTATGGTCTTCATGCTAGAATGATTCAATTGCTTAAAACATATAATAACAATAATGTTATAAAACTAAATCACCAAGAAACGTTTGTTGGGGCAGCGAATACAAGTATTTCATCAAAAGGCATCCACCGCGGGGAATCGAACCCCAGATTTTAGCGATGTAAGTCCATAAACATACCTCTGACCCACCGGTGGGGGGACATCTAATAAAGAAAAATGCTGAGATAATGTCTATAAGACATTAGTGAAACTCGGTTTTAAAATGGATATTTGTGTTAAAATCATAAAATTAATTAGGATATTTGTGTGTTTTATTTTCTAACGAGATGATGAAATAAAGATCCCTTTTAGCATGTAGCAATCTTTTTTAACTACCAGGTTTGACAGTGTTTGCTTTTTTGTGATCAAATAAGCGACATTTTATTCTTAAAATAAGTGGATATATATATATATATATATGTAGTGTAATAATGGTTGGAGACGGCTCGTACCTGATGATGACAAAACCTTGTCGAAACGTTGTACATTTGCTGTTATGTTAAACTTATATTAAAGTTTTTCTTCATTACTCATTCAAGCCGTTTCCAACCATTATTAGTCTCAAAGTGGGTTCCTCGTCATCGAATTTGAAATATATGTAGTGTGTGCTGTGGTCCAAGTCGTTTAGAAGGTGATATCCAAAGACTAAATGAACACCTAAGAAACTTCATTTTACCCGTGAAGTAAGTGTTAGTAAGTGTAAAAATGTATACCACCATTCAGGTGAGGTATGCAGTTTTGTGTAACAGCATGGAACTCATTCTACTATACTTAATATTTATAATATGCTGCAAAATCACCGTTTTAAAAGTAATTTCCAGTACGATCAACCGACATTCCTGTTACACAGGGGCCTAGACTGTGTTCATATCTTATTTAGTCTATGTTTATAAACTGTGTGTATTTAGTCTATGTTTATAAACTGTGTGTATTTAGTCTATGTTTATAAACTATGTGCTATTTAGTCTATGTTTATAAACTATGTGTATTTAGTCTATGTTTATAAACTATGTGTATTTAGTCTATGTTTATAAACTGTGTGTATTTAGTCTATGTTTATAAATCTTGTGTATTTAGTCTATGTTTATAAACTGTGTGTATTTAGTCTATGTTTATAAACTGTGTGTATTTAGTCTATGTTTATAAACTGTGTGTATTTAGTCTATGTTTATAAACTATGTGTATTTAGTCTATGTTTATAAACTGTGTGTATTTAGTCTATGTTTATAAACTGTGTGTATTTAGTCTATGTTTATAAGCTGTATGTATTTAGTCTATGTTTATAAACTGTATGTATTTAGTCTATGTTTATAAACTGTGTGTACTTAGTCTATGTTTATAAACTATGTGTATTTATT
>NW_013766682.1:0-830 GCF_000517525.1 Limulus polyphemus
AGAAAATATCTCCAGCTCCATCGCAATGGATTGTTGGATCCAAGGGCTATTTCTCGTAATCATAGCCTTCGCTTTGAGGATATGAGTCTTGCTCCTAAAGTTGTGATTTCTGTTTCAGAGACATTATTATCCTGAACGCTCGGTGGTACGAGTTTCTCTACTTACACCAATAGTACTGACGACAATCTTCTTCGAAATGTTTTCTCCGTTTGCTCTACATCGTTTAATAATTTCGCTATATGTCCTTCCTCGTTACGTTCATTCTTTAGTGTATGATAAATATGAGACACATAATTCATTTTCTTTTCTTGTTATGTTTCATTTTTAGAGAAAACTGAATGTGAGAGTGGTAAGGAAGTTGACTGGTCAAAGGTGTCTGTGTGGGATGATAAGACCTGGAAGTTCTGTGTCTTCGGTAAATGCATGAACAGGAAAGTTAGTATCAGTAAAGCTGAATGCATGTTCTTCAAATGTTAGACTTATAATCTCTACAGTTTATTTACCTTAGTGAACCTTCCATATATTTTACTTTTAGTACCAAGGAATTGAATAAATAGTTTTGTTTAAACATTTGTTTAGCAACATGTAAAAGCTTGGGACGGTCTATTCTTTCATTGGGATGTGTGTCTGTAAGCCAGACTAGTTTCGGAGAATTCCACTTCTCATCAGTGACCCTGGACACTACCATCAATGAAATATCAAACCAAACCAAGCCTTTATAGTAGTGAGGTATCGAAAATCGAACTGGTGTATTTAGGTGTTTTACACTCACAAAAAAGAAACCTATCATTCTATAGGTATTTGAAGAACACTTAAATACACCAGTTCGA
>NW_013766683.1:0-830 GCF_000517525.1 Limulus polyphemus
AACATTGCAGGTATACTATAGAAAGGTCACACATACAAACTCCAAACCGAGTGGACTCTTTCGACCCTATAGCTAACTAAGTCGATGAAGCTGACCTCTCATGTGTAAAATCATGTTATATGTTATTTGAATTAAGGCTAAGACCCAAATCAGCGTTTCTAAGTCTCGATGTCCAAGACAGCTGACAAGATAATGTTCACAGTTGGTGGTACACCGACTTTTCACTAAGTACGGGCTGAAATGATTAAAATATTCAGTATAACAGAAAATAATTTCTTTATAAAAATAAAAGTTAAAAAGACATTTGAAATACAGAGTATGTCTACATTACACATAATATCGACCCCACCCCTCAGTGGCACAGCGGTATGTCTACGGACTTACAATAATAGAATCCGGATTTCGATACCCGTGGTGGGCAGAGCACAGATAGCTCATTGTGTAGCTTTCTCCTTAATTACAAACAAACAAACATAATATCAAAAATGTTTTAACATAAATTGTTCAAATGTACATAAATTCAAAATATTATATTATAATTTTGCTTTAGTAGTACTAGTACACCTTATAATTATTTAAACATATGTTAGTTTAAATATTTGTTGATATTTCAAATTTTGAAAAACCTTACTTTAAGTACACTCATAAATTATAACATTTTAAGTTTTTTAGTTCACCAAAGCATCAGGTAATCAATACGTTTCCCACACAAACGTACCTAGTTTATAACTGGAAAAAGGTTCTCTACAATTCTTGTATTTTGCAGAGTTCAATAGCAAATAAGTACTGTATCAATTCTGCTACAGAGAGTTGACAATCATAATGTGTCC
>NW_013766684.1:0-1532 GCF_000517525.1 Limulus polyphemus
AGGGCTATCTGCACTAGCCGTCTCTAATTTAGCAATGTAAAACTAGAAGGAAGGCAACTAGTCATCACTACCCACCGCCAACTTTTGGGCTACTATATTACCAACGAGTTGAAACTGAAAATTTGATTTGATTTGATTACTTACAAACAAAAAACAACGACAAAAACATAACCTTAAAGTATTTAACATGGTAAAGTCAAACATATCTGACTGTGAAAGATGTTAGATGGCACTTCAACTTTCTGAAAGCTCTTGTATTATTGAGTTTCTATGCTGATGCTCTACTGTGATATGTACTACAGCTGTGTGTATATAGGCCTATTTTCCGGTTGTTTGTGTCTACTCCTACCACCATTTACCACTATAGATCCTGGCTGGCACGCCACTGTCAGATTTCAGTATTATTTACATTAGGTTTCTGTGACTTGTTGGTGATAAATTTCAATAATATACAAGCTGCACAAATCCATTTGTTTTAAAATAACATATTAAACCTTATTAAACATATTAAATGTTATTTACACTGTTAGTTATCACAGTTGTATTCAGAGCTTCAAATAAGTGTATCATTTTCGTCAAATTATTTTCCCTGCTCTGTTATTAAATACAGTCTGTCATAATTTCACGTTAAAAATCGCTGCTATTTGCTCTTTATGGCTAAACTTACAATCACGCAATCTAGATCTAACTGTCTAAATATATATATTTATGAAACTACACTTCGGATGCAAATTATAAAACAACGAGATAAACTTAGAAGGTTCTAATACATGATGGAATAATATAAGAGTCACCAATTCATAACTAGTGAACTACATAATGTATGATTCGTGAGCAGTTATGTAAGCAAACTCACAATAAGCTGTCACTTCTAAAAATATCTAAATTTAATACTCATGCTATATAAACTATTTAAATCATAACTATTGCACTAAACTTAAATTGAAACAGTTGTGTATATCTAAAATTTGTACTGATGTAAGGATTTACATCAGACTTCCTATTCCCTAATATTTTATCCAAGGTGACTACTTCTAATGTTCTTTAATATAGAAGTACTACATGAACACCCTCATGTCTTGCAATGCTCCCTCCAGATTTGACTAGAATTTTATAGTTAAAATTGTTGTGTTCATGGCTCTGATTACGATGTCTTTGATCTTCATATCCACTGGAATTCCATTCACCATTAATCCATCAAAACATTTTGAATTGTTTAGTTCTATTACAGTTCAGTCACTGGATACAAATGTATTTTTCACAAGTCCTGGTATGAGTATTTTGCTCCTGTATAGTACAGGGATTATTCTCCTTGTTGTTACAGGAAATAATCAACTGATGTAACTATCATATAATGCACTAAGCTTTCCTGGTTACAGAATGTGAAGCTATTTGAAGTTAGTCTAACCTTGCATCCGTGTCTCTGCATGAAGCCAGTTCCGAATATGTACTATTTCTCATTGTCAACTGCCCATACATCATGAAACATAGAAAAGATTCTTATATTAAGGATAACTTCTAACTATCCTATT
>NW_013766685.1:0-831 GCF_000517525.1 Limulus polyphemus
ACAGGATAGAGACAACTCGTAGTTAATAGAGAGTGGTAGGTAAAAGGGACGTTTATGTTACCCATCTGTTGTTTTATGGCTGCTCGATCTCTTTGATAATATGGACATTCCATTAAAACATGTTCGGGGTCTTCAAAGGGATCAGAGTATACTAAACTTCACACAATATATAGGCTACAATAACGTGACGTTTAGGCGGTTCATTTTTACTATTATACGTGATGCACGTTTTTTAAGGGGGTGGTTAATTAAAGTGTTCCAAAACGCGATATTAATTTCTTAACGACCTAATAATAGTAGTCATAAACTAAGACACTATATTGAAACTACGTATGTGTTATACATTCATGCGTCCAACCCAACTATATCGACGTGGAAATTAACTCGAATATTATTTAAAAACTTCCGAGAAACACTAAACCGATGATGTTTTGTAGAAGGTCTGACAAGTGTATCTTAGTGCTAGAGAACCGCAATTAGTCAAAATATACTGCACATATCGTGTTATTTTACCGTTATCCCGCAATGTCATTCGTGGCCCCAAATTGAAAATAGTTTTCATTGTAATAGGAACTAGTAGTAACGTGACTAAAAAGGAATGGTCCGAGTTTGCCCTAACTGTGTTATCTAACTTAGCATACTTATACTTCTTTATAAAACGTTTTTTTTTTATAGATTACATGTTTACAGAGCTTGGCGTTTTATGAAATTTGATCTGTTTTTGTAAGTATTGCATTTCTGCAAGGTTGTTTCATTTACTTGAACGTATTCTTTTTTTTTCGTGTTAAAGTATTTTTGGTTAGTTTAGTTAGTTTGTTTGTAATTAAGCAC
>NW_013766686.1:0-830 GCF_000517525.1 Limulus polyphemus
CGACAAAGCACATAGAGAGCTGAAGAAGGACCAAAAAGCAGCACTCGGAACTGGAAGACAGAACCCTTGTGGAGAATTTGAAGAAAATGATGTGACACTGGGGCAACAGGAATATGAAGATAGGCATCCATCACAATGAACTTGGTCATCCAAAGTCCTGAAATGAGAGATAGGACTCTATGGTGAAGAGAGGGGTCTCCAGATAGATATAAAGTTGGGAAAAATCTATGATGGATTTCCAATCTCCCATGGTTTTGTTTTTGGGACAATCAATAGATGTGAGTAAAATCCATTCGATAACTCCTTTGTGTAGGAGGCCTTGAACAGGCTCAACAAGACAGCTGGAGGAGGTATGATTGCGAGGAAGAGGGAAAGAGATCTAGGAAGTGGATAGGGGGGAGTGGAACAGAAGGCAGTAACCTTCAGATAGAACCCAATGAACTGTCATGAAGTGCAGCCAAGTAGAAACACAAACTAAACATACATAGAGAAGGTACTTGTTATGTATTACAATTCCGAACGGTCTGAAACTGAGCTAAATGATACTTTAAATTTAGTAGTTATATTGTACTTTGGATTTAGCAGTTAAGTAAAAGCCGACATATAGTCAGTTTGTAATATTTGCCAACAAGATTGATACACATAGTTTTCTTTTTTAACACAAATACGTTTTAATATATAAACAACAATACAATTTATAATAACAGTTATTACACACAATGATTTATATAAACATATTATACAAACAAACAATATAAATTATTCTTTCTAGTCTGGAACTTCCTTCCCAAACCATCATGCTGAAACCACCATGCTTCACAGTTGGCTGC